>NC_064816.1:124381475-124438936 GCF_023721935.1 Panthera uncia
TCTCTCTCTCTCTTTCTCTCTCTCTCTCTCTCTTTCTCTCTCTCTCTTTCTCTCTCTCTTTCTCTCTCTCTCTCTCTTTCTCTCTCTTAAATAAATAAACATTAAAACATTTTTAAAAAGCAACTACAGGATTATTAGAGTTCAAAAATAGTAGATAAAATCAAAGAATTTTTGCCAGTGTATTCCAAAGTGTCCTAATCAGAACGTTAATTCCATGAGAAGTTTTATGAAAATAGGGTTCTATGGACTAATAAAACCAAGAAATGCTGTACTTTCAGTCCTTGTCTTGGAGATTGACTTGACATGTTAGCATATTGGATGCCTTGAGATACCTAGATTTAAAAAAAATGATATGACTTGTTTAACCGCTAGTTTTCCTAATAATAAAAGATTAGCTTTGAGGAACATAGTTTAATAAATTTTGTTTATGCAATGTAAGGAAGCAAAAAAATAGCCATTATGAATATTCAAGTAACAAGCAAGAATATAAACCAGGGCTTCCAAAATTTTGAGTTCTCAGCTCTAATAAATCTATTATATTTATTTATAGATTATATTACCATGTTCTGATATATATTTTATAGCACACTTAAAATATACATCCAGAAGTTGAGAAAGATTAAAACATTTAAAATAAGTATTTTTTTGGCAGTTTAAAAACATTTATTTCTTGCCAAAGTGTTTTAATTAATGACACTTTTTAGCAAACAATATGATTAAATATTTTTTTAATGTTTATTTATTTTTGATAGAGAGTGCAAGCAGGGAGGGTGAGAGGGGGGATACAGGATCCAAAGTGGGCTCTGCACTAACGGCAGTGAGCCAGATGCAGAGCTTGAACTCAAGAGCCATGAAATCATGACCTGAGCCAAAGTTGGACACTCAACCAACTGAGCCACTCAGGCCCCCACAAATATTTTTTTATTATTATTGAAATTCTTGGTTTACATCCTAATTTAAAATTAGTGCTACAATGAATCAAAGGAGTGGTTCTAAGTTGAATTTATTTCCGTATTAGTTTTAAATGACTGTTATATACTAAAAAGTTACCTCAAAGATAAATAAAAAACAAATGGAAGATGGCATTGAATTACATTAGCTAATACCCAAAGAGATAATATACATACATGGAACTAGGAACATCATTAACAATGGTGGTTATGAACTCATATTCTGAGTAACCTTTTTGATTATTTACATAGTTGAGGCTTCTTGTCAGATCTGATAATGCCCCCATATCCTTTTCTATGGTGTTTGGAGGGCCCAAACCAACAATAGAAGTGTTTTGTACATGATTCCTTAGTAGGACTCTTTTAAGGCTTCCCAGACATTTCAGCAGGGTTAGGTTAGTTAGAATTACACAATATGTCTACCTAAGTTAGATACAGTAAACTGTAAAATGCCATGATGTGCTAAAAGCGAGTATCTGGTACATTGACTTTCTATATAATGACATCCTTCCTCTTCATTTGTAAATTACCTCTTTCCTCTCCACACGACCCTGCTCACTTCAAACACCAGTGGTAACAGGACAGTGGGAAGAGCTATGATTCTTTTTCCAACATATGTGGTCCATGGTAGATGTGCAGTTAAAAGATCTTGATTTTTCTATAAAATCTTAAGATTATTTGTGGACATGACAGACACATCTCAGATTTACCCTCAGTGACATATACACTTGTCTTGGGTGTGTATGGGGAGGGAAGGCCAGTGACTTCTAACCAAGTCAGTAAGACAAAGGTGATGGGCTGTCACTCTCATTATTATATTTCATTATAGAAGACTCCATTTTAGCTGATTGGAGGGAGACTTTTCTTACCATTGCTGGATTGATGAAGTCAAATTCCATGCTGTGAGAGGGCTGTAGGCAAGGCACATTCTATGTGGCTTCCAGGAGCTGAGAACAACTTCTGGCTAACAGCCAGAAAGAAAACAGGGACATGAGTCCTACAACATAAGGAGATGAATTTTGTAAATAAACAAAATTTTTTGGGGGACCTTGGAAATACATCTTGCGCCAGTCAAGCCTTCATATGGGAACCATGCCCTGGCTGACATCTTGATGGCAGCCTTGTAGAGAACCCAGTTAAACTGGCTCTCCAGTTTTAAGAGGTGACCTCTTCTATGGAATCACCACTACAAGGAATATACAATTTAACTTTGGTTTCACTCCACCAAATTTGTAGTTCCTAACAGTTTTACTTTGTAAGGCTGATTAATAAAAACAATAATACCTAAGAACTTATGACTCTAAATGAACTTTTTAACAAACTACAGGTGAATCTACCCCACTCTGATATGGACACCTGTTTATTAAGAACCATTCAGTCAGTGGAGCCCTATTATTATTTCCAACACTAACACTTTGTGATTTTTGTAGTTTAAATTTATTCTAACCCATGTGATAGCAAAGCAAACAGGTTCTACAATACTCAGCTCCCCAGTCACACTACCATGTGCTCTCCAGAAAGGATCAGACACTTTATGAGTAGGTGATTTTTATCGTGATCATTGTTGAACCACATTTGTTAAGGCTATGTAACTTTTAGCCTAAACTCTAGTTGGGGAATAAAGGAATACTCTCCTTTACTGAGGTATTCTAGGGACAGGAGTGGGGAAGGCTAGATTTGTGGCTTCTCTGAAATCGTGGCTCTAAAGCAGTGTTCAATTCCTTCTACACAAACACCTGGTTTTTAGGATTTTTCTAAAATGTTTTCCTGCTACTTGAAGAATCTTCTGGCCTCTGCTTACGTTAGGAATCTGCACGAGATCAATTGATCATTTAAACATGCAGAGACAGCTCTAAGTTTTTCTTTTTTCTTAACTTTATGTATTTTGAGAGAGAGTGAGAGAGCGCACACAAGCAGGGGAGGGGCAGAGAGAGAGGGAGAGGGAGAATCCCTAGCAGGCTCCATGCTGTCAGCGTAGAGCCTGACGTGGGGCTCGATCTCACAAACTGTGAGACAATGACCTGAACTGAAGTCAGGACTCAGGCATGTAAACCACTGAGGCATCCCAGCACCTCAACTCTAAGTTTTTCTGTAGAGCTACCTGGTGGTGCCTGAACAGTGTCTTTCATACCTTGGGTGGTTTAAGAGTTAGACTTTGCCTCTTTTAATCATATATGTTATTTAAGGTGTACCATTATGCATAACTTGGTCCACAGTGATCCAGGATTGGAGAAGAATTATAAAATTAAATCAACCAGGAAACCATATACCTAGTAAATTTCTGGGATTTTTCAAATCCACACTTTAAAATAAAAAATAGGTTGGTAAGTTTGTAGGTAGTTTGTCATACCATCTTGAATTTGATTCCTGGTGCAACTATTGCCAGTTATGTAGTCTTGAGCAAGCAATTTCTTATCTTTGAACTTTAGTTTACTCATGATAACATGGAGATTTATGACTATAACAAAATGGAGAAACTTTATTTTCTCAGTAGCTAGTGAGAAGAGGTTTTCATTAGACTACTATGAAGTAGAAGAAAGTCCAACAATGGGGTGTACATTTCCAGTGGAAAGAAGAATATTACTTTGTATAACTAGGAGATTCAGAGAAGAGGGGAAGAAATGAATAATATGCTAGATGAGACAGATCAGGTGAAGAAAGAAGGCTGCATGTGAATCAAGTCGAACTCTACTCTCTTTGAGGATACCTTGGCTAAAATCTGTGTTTCTCAGTAATTCTTTGAGTACAAGTAGCTTTTTTTTTCTGGAAAATTCAAAGCCATGCTAGGTTCTATAATAAAATTTATGAAAAAAGAAAACAGAGATATACAGGAAGAACTAACTTCTTATTTATATAGTATCTACATCTTAAGGTTGTTATGAGAAGTAATCCAGATAAAGTGAAGTACCTAGTACAGTGCCAGACACATGTCTTCAATAAATAGGGGTTATCGTGCCTGCTACTTCATCACCTTGTGTTGTGGGAAGATCACAAACCCCATGCAATGATAATTAAAATTATCTTTTAAATATACAGTAATGCAGAAGTGCTATTGCTAGGTAATAACAATAATTAAAAATAGAAAGCAGAAATAATATATTCAGCAACACATATTTAAGTGAGAAGTGTAGTAGCCCTTTGAGAATGAAATGAAAAATTAAAGGAAAGGAATGTTTAATAAAGAAAGATCAGGCAATCCCCAAGAATATGTAGGAAGGGGCAAAATCTCATTAACAATCAAGTAGGACATTGTGTATTGTCAGTGAATAAAATCTTAATAATTTGCATCATAATACATAAAGTTGAGTTACTGGTTTCTAAGTTTTCCCTAGCTACTGAATGATTTACTATTTATCACATCAACACTTTCTAAAGAAAATTTCCCAATGATAAAATGTCACAGTTGGTTAAAAAATGTCCCCATCTGGCATCATAGTTGGATCTCATTTTAGTGCCAAGCCATGGACATGATAAAGAAGAGATTGCTAAATTGCCTGAAAATGATAAAAACATAGTTAAAGGGAATAGCCACCAGAAAGGCAAAATTTTAAAACTCTAATGCAGTGCTGGCAGGAGTAAAATTTGTTCAAGTGCTTTGGAAAAACTTTTTAGGAGCATCTGTTCAAGTTAACTATATGGGGATCCTATGACCTAGCAACTCTACTCTTAGTTTTATGCCCAAGAGAAATGCATACACATATGCTCCAAGAGACTTGTATAAAAATATTTTTAAGAGTCTATGAATAAAAATTTGGAAACCATCTAAGTGTCTATTAACAGAATAGATAAGAAAATTGTGATATATTTATATAATAAAACACTATATAGCAATGAAAATGTATGAACTACATCTATGAAGCAAGAGTGAGTGATTTTACAAGCCTAATAGTGAGTAAAAAAATGATATTGTAATCCCATTGGTATGAATTTCCAAAACCTCAAATGTGATGTATAATTTGAAATCAGGATAGTTATTGAGAGGAAGAAAGGTGCTATAGTAATTATGAAAACATGTTTGTAGTTTATGACCTAAGTAGAGGTTCTGTTGGTGAACTTATCTTTTTTTAATGTTTTTATTAATTTTTGAAGGAGAGAGAGAAAGAGCATGAGCAGGGGAGGAACAGAGAGAGAGGGAGACACAGAATCCGAAGCAGGCTCCAGGCTCTGAGCTGTCAGAACAGAGCCTGACACGGGGCTCGAACCCACGAACCGTGAGATCATGACCTGAGCCAAAGTCAGATGCTTAACCGACTGGGCCACCCGGGTGCCCCAGTGAACTTATCTTTTGATTCATTAGGCTGTATATCTACGATTTGTGTTCTTTTCTATATGTGTAATATACTTTCATAAAAATGTTTTTGAAAGAATGGGAGAAAAATTTAAATAATAGTAATTATACAACATATTTATTTCAGACTATGTGTCAGGCACTTTTCTGGTGCTTTATGTATTGTATAAATATGTACTATTTAATCCCCAGAATAACAAAGATGGTAATAATCTCGAATTTATAAAGGAGAGACCAGAAATGGAAAGAAATTTAGTATTTTTCCCAGTTTCTCACAGCTAGGAAATCAGAGGTGGAATATAACCCAAGACATTTGGCACCTAAGTCCATGTTCCAAACCCTACACTCTAAGGTTTCTAATAGTTGTCAAGTATATACAATGACCCAGAAACTCTAAGTACTTTCACATATATTATAGCTGCCTGGGCATAGGTATTTATATTACTTTATATTCAGCAGATTGGCATTTTATGTCAGGGTCAGGCTCTAAGTCAAAGTATAAGACAAATACTGCAGAGAATCAAAATTATTCTTAAAAATTACTTGAAAAGTCCTTACATAAACTTTGAGTAAGTCCAACGCTATCAAGTTCTATCTTCAATGAATGGAGGACTGTTTCTTCACTTGAGCAGGAAAGTATTGGGCTTATATTTAAGGGACTTTCTTGTACTATAAATTGTTACTTTATGAAGAATTAGACTTACATCAGTATGGAGAGAGATCTCACTATGAAAAGTGTGTAAGTACTGAGACCACCTAAAGGAATAAGAGACTCAGTCCTCTGTCTTATGTTCGATCTGAGATATATGCAGAATCACTTACATGATTTACATTTTTATATTCTTCTCTTTTCTTCCTCCTTTGAGATGACATGGTTGAACTAGCATAACTCACATGTGTGGGAAGCCCCTCTCACTATTCCAAAGAGGAGAGTTCTGACACATGGAACTGGGGCTTCAAAACCATTAGGAGAACTCTGGAGCAAAGATCAGGGAAGCCACTGACGACAGAAGGGATAACAGCCTGAGAGCTGCTCTGAATTTCCAGAATCTGGAGAGGTGGGGTACAAGGATGGTCATCTTATTCACCTGATGTGTCAAAGAGGGGGTGATTCTCAGGAGTTGGTCCCCTTAAAAACAGCTGCAAATCTTGGTCATATTTGCTTAGGGTGCTGTTATGGGTGGAATTATGTCCCTTTACCCGCCCCCTCCCCCCCAGTTGATGTGTTGAAGTCCTGACTGCCACTACCTCAGAATGTGAGTATATGTGAAGATAGGACCTTTAGAGAGCTAATTAAGTTAAAATGGGGTCGAGGCACCTGGGTGGCTCAGTGGGTTAAGCATCCAACTTTTGATTTTGGCACAGATCTTGATTCTTGATTTTGGCACAGGTCATGATCTCATGGTTTATGGGATCGAGCCCCATGTCGGGCTCCGCACTGATGGCCTAGAGCCTGCTTGGGATTCTTTGTCTCTCCCTCTCTTTCTGCCCCTCCCCTGCTCATGCTCTCTCTCTCTCTCTCTCTCTCTCTCTCTCTCTCTCAAATAAACATTAAAAAAATAAAAATAATAAAATGGGGTCATTAGGTGGGCTGTATATAATCCAATATAATTTGTGTCCTATGAGAAGAGGTTAAGACACCAGACACATGCAAGCACAGACAACCATGTGAATGCACAGGATGGTGGCCATCTTTCAGTCAAGGATAGAAGTCTCACAACCTGCTGTGAGATCACAACCTGCTGATACTTGGAGCTCATCTTCTAGCCTCCTGAATTGAAAGGAGAAAAAAAATGTGTTCTTTAAGCCACTTGCTCTGTAGTATTTTGTGATGGCAGCCCAAGCAAGCTAGTAAGACACCAAAATGGGCAATTCTGTGACTGCTACCAGCAAACATTGGTTTCTCCTTTTCTTCTGCCTTCCAGAGCAAGTGCCTCTTATTTGAATATTATTATCCAGAATTACATGGGGAAGGGGAGTTCCAGGAACAATGATGCTGTGTTGATATCAAATAATTCGCTACTATTTATCCCCTAAATATCTAGAACTCTAGAATACTCAAAAGTTGAAAATCTAGTAGTCTGAAAATCTAGAACTCTAGGCAAAATTACATATCTGGATATTTTCTTTCTTTTTTTTTTTTTAAGAATAAAAGTGTATACATACTAATCCTATTATTTCTAAAGTTAAATTGAGGGGTGCCTGGGTGGCTCGGTCGGTTAAGTGTCCGACTTCAGCTTGGGTCATGATCTCATGGTTCGAGAGTTCAAGCCCCGCATCAGGCTCTGTGCCGACAGCTCAGAGCCTGGAGCCTGCTTCTGACTCTGTGTCTCCCTCTCTCTCTGACCCTCCCCTGTTCATGTGCTGTCTCTCTCTGTCTCAAAAATAAATAAACATTAAAAAAAAATTTAAAAAATAAAAATTAAAAAAAAATAAAGTTAAACTGAAAACATGGTAGAAAAGAAAAGAGGGTAGGTAGGAGTGGTTGTGATATGGGCTGCAACCAGAAAGGAAGAAGCATCTTTAAGACAGTGTTCACTGAAGAGTCTTTAAGAACTTACAAACTCTGGGAAGTAGCATGCTGACTGCAATTGTGATAAAACCTCACTTGGTTAAAGTATTTATGGTCAACAATACAGTGTAAATGGTCTTGAAAACGGAACAACTTATTTAGAAAAAATTGTAAATATGTATATGTATGTTCACATACTATGTGCCATTTACTAAACTGTTAATGCAAAGCAGATATGTGTGATATATGTACACAGACCCCTGTAAGGTAAGTAGCGTTCTTCAGAGAAACAGAACTAACAGCATGTGTGTTTATACATAGTAGGAGGTTTATTATAAGTATTGGCTCACATGATTATGGAGACTGGCACATCCAAGATCTGCAATGGAAGTTTGGAGACACGGGAGACCCAGTGGTTCACACGAAGTCTAAAGGCAATCTTCTCAAAAACAAAAAAACCTTGCTTATGGAAAACAGTCTCCTTGTTATAATCAGGTCTTCAATTTATTCAATGAGGCCCCCGCACATTATGAATGCAATCTGCTTTACTCAGAGTTCACCAATTTAAAGATTAATCTCATCCAAAAACACTCTCTAAGTTGACTGATGCATTTAACCATCACAACCTCTCATATTTAAATTCAAATAGTCTAATGTATGTTTTGGGCATTAATTTCTATTTCCTACTCACAAAAGAAATGGTTTTATTTGGACACATTTGACTAAAAAGATATGCTTGTCTTGTCCCTTGTTTTCTCATTCTAGTTTTGTTCTTTCTTTCTGCCTCTGTTGTGAGCATTGAAATCTCACTGCCTGTATGCTATACTATAGTATTGCAAAGAATCTGTCAACAATTATGACCTTGACACATTCTTTATAATATCCATCAACTATTTATTTTTAAACTTCTTGGCCAATCCCTGCTCCTGTAATTATGTCACAGCCCTATTACATGATAGAAATTAAGGAAATGCTTGATCACTCTGTAAAAATGTGTTTTGCAGTTTCCTGTCACCAGGGCATGCCTTTTCTTCCTGCCTCTGTGTAGTGGTCATGAGACGGGTTAACTATTTTAGTCTTTCTTGCCTCTGAATGGAAAGAGAACAGCTTCTCTAGGATGACTTGTGGCTATACAGTCACCCTCCTCTGCTTTTTTATTCCCCGAGGCACCAGGGATTTTGCTGTAGTATGGAGAACTCATTTGTGGTTCTAGTAAGAACAGTCATGCCCGCCTCAACTTATTTCCTTTATGGGGTGAATTTACTAGCTTAGCAAATCAGGGACATGAACTACTGTGTGTATTATGGTATCCTTATGAACAAGAGGGAAAAATGGGTACTAAACATGAGCACAGTTGCAGTTGATTGAAAAACCATGATCAAAGAATACTGATTAAGGAATTGATTTCATCCCCAAAATGGATGAGTATATATGGCTTGTTATGAAGCTACTTAGTCATCTTTAGTTTTGTGATTGTTTTGCCCATGAATGGAGGAGAGCTGTTTCGGATGCTGTTTAGTGGGAGATACTACATATAAAAGATAATAATTTAACAGTGTTGTAGAGTACAATGAGAAAGGCACATGTATGTGGGGGTACTATAGTGGCATTGTGGCAGGTACCTTCTACACATGGACAGCAGTGGGTAGAGAGAAGTGAAAGTCAGGTAGAACTTACTGAAGTAGGTGAATCCCAAGTTGACTCAGTTTCTGAATTCCAGCAACTTCTTGCAGGTACTGTCAACCAAGTTGACAACAACTTAACCCCATCTCCTCCCAAATCTAGGCTGATACGAACTTACAAACATTGGAATAAAGACAATAATAATCGTCACTGATAATATCTTGGAATAAGATTGGAAGTAGGCTTTTACTTTCTAAATCATTAGCCTTTTCCTCTTCAATAAGCATATGACTTCTATAACATAAAAAATGAATCCACTTTTCAATTTTAAAAAGATGTAATCTATAACCACATTTTGGATTAAAGAGAGCTACTCCCCCTCTCAATAAAAATGCCATAAGTTCTTAAGATCTCTTATTTCATTCTTGTTTACCTCTCAATAAAAATGCCATAAGTTCTTAAGATCTCTTATTTCATTCTTGTTTACACATCTCTGTGGGAGATTAAGGTTTTGCCAACAGATACACCTCATCAATTTATCCACAGACAATTGGTCTGATTTTTCTAATTATTTTCAGCAACCAGTGAAATTTGTGATCCTTCAAAACCTACAGCACTAGCTATGGAACTGCTGGTGACATTTTTGAACTGGATATTACTATTTTTAATTGACCAGATACAAGCCCCACCCCTTGTCCTTCTAAGCTAGGGTGCTGTTGTGTGTCTTCAAATGACACTTGATCAACTTTGGAATTTCATTTGTTTCTTTCTGCTATGAATACAAGCTTTCCTAAAAACTATAATACAGCACAATGTTTTAATGCAAAGAAAGATGTCATTTTCAATAGTATTTTGTAACATCTTTGTTTAAATTTCTCCTTCTCATCACTAATACTGATCATTTTGCTTGGGTTTACTAGATTAGTGATAAGAAAGAAAATAGATTTGTCAGACATAGGGGTAATAATTGATGACAATCAACATGCAATTTAATGTTATTCTTTTGAGATCTAGAGATAGCAAGGCACTTTTAGGTACTGTTGCTATTGACACAACTCCCTCACTTAAAAACACAGGTACCCGCTCTTTTTCCTCCTCTTACTTCCCATTTCATTCCACACATCCATTATCTATTCTTCACACATTTATGGAATTCAAAGCCTTTCTAAAAGTAAATCCCTTGGGCATAGTGACCTCCTTATGCCCAATTTGGAAGTCTGGTTCTCCAAAAATTTTGGATAGAATTTCCTACACCAAATGCATGCTATTATTGTAATGAGGTAATGGTACAATTTCTGCCATATTTTCTAGGGCATAAACCAGAAATACCAAGATAGTGATTGACAGTAAGTGTGAGAATGAATCCTAAGTTTCCATCTGTAGTATGCTTAATAGTGTTTGTCCAAAAAGATATGTCCAAGTCCTAATCCTCAATACCTTGAAATCATCATGGCTTTGGAGCAGGCTCTAAGTCTAGTGGCTGATATCCTTTTAACAGAAGAGGACACAGACACACAGGAGAGAAGTTCATGCAAAGATGGAGGGGTCATGCTGCCCCAAGCCAAAATAATCACTCAAGATACCAGAAGCTGAAAGAAGTGAAGTTTTTACCCCTAGAGTATCTGATGGGAGTATGGCCTTGTCAACACCTTAATTTTCAAATTCTGTCCTCCAGAATTTTTAGAGATTGTGTTTATGTTGGTTTTAGCCACCAAAGGTGTGGTAATTTATTCCAACAGCCCTAGGAAACTAATAGAAGTTTTGGTGTCAGGAAGTAGGGTGTTGCTATAATACATAACTAAAAGTGTAGAAGGTGCTTTTGAATTGGATAACAGGAGAAGTTGGAGGAATTTTGACATGCATAATAGAAAAATCCCAGATGGTATTGAGAAGATGGTTAGTAGAAGCATGGAATTAAAGGTGATTTTGGTAAGGGCTCAAAATGAAGTGAAGAGTACAGTAGGGAAAGCTTCCAGTGTTTTAAAGGACACATATATTGTCATGAACAGAATGCTAATAGGAATATGAACATTAAAGGTAGTTTTGTTAATCTCACAAGGAATTGAGGAACATGTCACTGGAAACTGGAAGAGGGGTGACTCTTGTTATAAAGTGCCAGAGAATTTGGCTGAGTTGTATTCTGCTGGGTGGAAAGCAGAACTTTCAGTGATTAACTTGGATATTTAGCTGAAGATATTTCCAGTGTTGAAGATGTAACCTGATTTCTCCTTGCCATTTATAGTGAAATGCAAAAGGAAAGAGAATTGAATTAGGAATTGCTGAGCAAAAACCAGGCAGTACTTGATGGTTTGGGAGGTCCTCAGGTAGCCAGATTGCAAAGGATGCTAAAATTATAAAATTATCAAATTGGTTATTTAGAAAGCAAGTTCTAGAAAGGAGTATGACTGTAAAACCTTTTGCTGAAGATAGTAGGTATATGACACATGGGTCCAGCTGACTATAGCAGAGCCAGCAATTGAGATGGGGTTTTCCAGGAAGGATCTTTGGAGGACCCTCTTATCTAATGGTGTGGGTGCTCTTGGTGGACATTGTGGGCCTACAAGGTTTTTGAGAATGTTTCATTTCCAGAAATAGTGAAAGGTTGACTAAAGTGGGATAGAGACAGGGATACAGAGAAGGCTATGTGAAGATGGAGACAGACATTGAGATTAAGCTACCACAAACTAAGGAACCCCAGGAGCTGCCTGAACCTAGAAGCAAGGACAGATTCTCCCTTTGAGTCTTCAGTGGGAGGATAGCCCTGTTGTCACCTTGATTTTAGGCTTCTTCTCCCAGATGTGGAAGAGAATAAATTTATGTTGTTTTAGGCTAACAATTTTGTGGTAACTTGTTATGAAAGTTCTAAGAATCTAATAGATCATCTATTTCCTTATTTCTGGTTCTGCCAATGCAAATGAAGGGATCTCCCTCACCTAAGCTCAGACTCTAAGTAGCTTTAATGCAGTCCCAAGTACACTTATCCAAGCCTTGGATATTTGAAGAGAATAAATCCCCTTGTTTTCTGTTCACTGTTTCTGTGAACAACTTGCAAAGCATTATAAATTGTAACAAAGCCTCATAAGCATCTCAATCTTATCATCTCAGCAACAATTAATTAAAAGTCATTTTAAGTGTTTGGAAACACTTTTAAAAATTTATAGTCAAGGCAGGAGGGCAGAAGAATGGGTTAAATAAATAGGTGATGAGGATTAAGGAGGGCACTTGCTGTGATGAGCACCAGGAAATGTATGGAAGTATTGAATCATTATATTGTACACCTGAAACTAATAGTATTCTATATGTTAAATAACTAGAATTTAAGTAAAAACTTAAAAAACTTACAATCATGGGGACACCTGGGTGGCTCAGGCGATTAAGTATCCGACTTCAGCTCAGGTCATAATCTCACAGTTGATGAGATTCGTGTTCTCACAGTTCGTGAGTTGGAGCCCTGGATCGGGCTCTCTGCTGACAGCTCAGAGGCTGGAGCCTGCTTTGGATTCTGTGTGTGTGTGTGTGTGTGTGTGTGTGTGTGTGTGTCTGCTCCTCCCCCACTCACGCTTTCTTTTCCTCCCCAAAATAAATACTTAAACATTATTTTTTTCAAATTTATAATCATGATAAATAAAAGACCACAGGTTCTTTTACATATGCTATTGGACTCTAATTGTCAGACTTCTTTGCAAGTGACAATGAAATGATAAGATTCACTTGCTTCCAATTTCCAAACCTCTTAACCTTTGGTAGGGTTGGGAGAAAAGAGAAGGACAAAGGGCTGAGAATATCAGAGAGGGGGTAGTGAATCTTTGGAGTACATTGTATGGACCTTGTTAGATTTGGTCTCTTTAAAATATTGTAAACTCATGCATGAATACATTGTCATTCTTTTAACTATTTGAGTGAATGTATGGAAATAAAAAGTACTTAATAATAGTTCACTTTCTGTATTCCATCACGTGTCTTATGCACATAATAACTATAGCAATAATAATGATTTACATTAATATTTAACTTCATAATTTACAAATGGCTTATTATATATTTAGGTATCTATAAACATTGATCCTTACAACAACTCTGTGTACTACAAACGGGAAGTTGTTAATATCCCAACTTACAAACAAGGAAGTTGAGGTACAGGCTTTCTAAGCTCACAGAGCAAGCAAGTATCAGAACATTGACCAGAAATCAGGCCTCCTGATTTCAGCCACTGATCCTTTGACCATTGACTGTGGAAACACTGACCAAACCATATGGATCTAATCAAATTATGGAATTAGAGATTTTATTCCATCACTATATTATGATTTGAATTTTTACACATATGAAAACAATGTGCAAACCTCTTGGTTTAATGGTTTGCTGCTCTGAATGCATGCTTTGATATTTTTCAGCTTGATAATGAAGTGAAGCAAAATGTGGGGATAAGCTGTATTTGTTTCATTGTGAAAAAACGGCATGCTATTATTAATATAGGTGGTTTAAGGAGAAAAATGCTTATGTTGTGTTGGACATAGGATGGTGATTTTTTTATGATAAAGAAGATTGAATAGATTTTT
This sequence comes from Panthera uncia, assembly GCF_023721935.1. Lineage (NCBI taxonomy): Eukaryota > Metazoa > Chordata > Mammalia > Carnivora > Felidae > Panthera > Panthera uncia. The sequence continues at coordinate 124,395,408 of NC_064816.1, forward strand.
TTTAATGTTATCTAGGATCTATGGGTGGAATGAGGTTGACCCCAAAGGGCAATTCATTATCGCTGGAAGGCCAAAGAAACTTCTAGGAAATACTTGTAAAATATTTATATACTGAGTTCCCCTAAATCCTTAAGAAAGGAAAATGATTCATGATTCAATGCAATGAAAGACCAATGTGTTTTATGCTAGTAATTTGGCAGGTTTACAAAGGTAACCATTAAGGTTTTTTTTTTCTTTGAACAGAATGAATATGGACACATTTTGAGTGAACATTCAAAGATGTCTTTTAAAATTAATTATTCAGTTTTAAAAAAGAACCATTAAGGAACTAATGCTTTAGCTGAATTGATACCTGGAAAATAATCTCTCTCTAATAGAAATTTGCTTCAAATGCAGAATGCTTCCCAAAAATTACTAAAAATATAATAAATTAAGCATACCAGAGTCATAACTATTTTCTCTTTGCTGCTGTTGATGATAGTACAATAACGTATTTCCAGAATAACAGCTATTCAGGATATTTGCAACATTTGTGAGTTAAAATACTTGTCTTTGGGAAATGAATACTCATGAGCCTGAAGAAAGTGGTTAGTCATGTGATGTGATATGTTTCTATATACATATGTAAAAGCACATAAGAACAAAATGAAAACACCCACAGCATTTGAAAGTTTAAATTGAAAATATAAACTTGTGAGTCGAGAAATGCAAATGTTAATATTTTTGTATCAACCTTGACTGACATAAATGATGTTGCAGAAGGCGATTTTCTGAGATGACTATCATAAACACAGACACATCAAGTGTCTGTGTACATGCTGATGTTCTCTGAAGGGGCAGGGACTGTGAATGTTGTTGGGCCTGAAGTATAGGAGGTACTCTAGGAATGACTGGGGATCTCAAGGAAGTGATTTTCCTGAATCCTAATATGGCCTTTCTGTTTTATGATGAGTGACCATTTAACATTTTCCGATTGAATTTATTTGCTGTGTAAAGTAAGTCAAAATTTGAGTGTATCAGTTTATCAGATTAAGGCCTTGATAGTAGGAAAAAGAGAAACAGGCCATTTGGGTTCATGTTTTGAGTTGTTTTTAAAAGATGATATTTGGCTAGCCAAACTTAGGTTTCATAGTGAATGCATGGTTTTACTTTGCAAATGGATTCAACGTTCCCAAGTCAAAGTCATTAGTAACGACTACTTTATTATAATTCCCATATGAATATGGCAGTAGAAAACATAGAAAAGCCTTGTTTAAACTATATAAACCAGAGGATTCAAAAAAAGATTTAGAAATTCCTATCTCTAATTTATCTGCTTTCCCCACCACTAGCAACTGAGGCATGCAGCTGTGGTGTCATTTACCTGCCACTGTTTATTTTTCTTACCTCTGACATCTATTGGTTCCCTGGTCTATTCATCTTTTGGGAGGGATGGGAATACTGCTTAGAGCCTGTTCTTTTCTTTCTGTTTCTGTTTATAGATCCAAAAACTTCTCTCCAGGGTATAGCCTTACCATTGCCCTTTGTTCAAGTTTGATGAGCTCACTCATACACATAACTGCCAGGGCATCTTTGCACGTGGCTGAGGTGGGAAATTGGTGGAAATGTGTTTGACAGAAAAAAATACTATCTTCTCAGTACAGATGACTGGTAGAAGATATTGGGTTGGCTGTCACAGGTGCTAAACCTCTTGAAGGGGAGAGAGGACCAAAAGGTGTTACTGACTGGCCCATGAGCTCTTGGGAATATTGACCCTCATCATGAGGGAGACAACAGGGCACATTCAAAAGATCCTTGTGTGTTCCTGGTGTTCTTCTTCAATCTCAAGTTGTTTAGATGTAACTGAAGAAATTGAATGCTTAGCTGTGTTTACTCCTGTCAAGATGATGTACCCTCCATACAATGCCACAGACACTATCACTCCCTTAGAAAATTCCAGTATGAAGTTCATCATGCCCTGTATCTGAATTTCCTCAGTCAGAAGCCCAAGACACTCAAGTCATCTTACCATATGGGTGAGACCAGGTAGTGACACCATATTACCTGGTCTGGACTTAGGATAATTGTCTTTCCTGATTCTGGTTACTGTCAGAACTTTATTCCTTCTTCTCTTCTTCTCTAAAACCTGTGATTCCTTTTGAAGTTTATACCTGAAGATTACCCACTATCCCAACATATTGAAGTTATCTAACTAGCTCTCAGACTATTTTTCTTCGTCTCTTGAAGATTTTATCACACAGTTCATTCCATCACTACTTCTGTCACAATTTTTTATCTTAATATCTATGCAGACAATCCTGATAGTATCCTGAGTTTTTAGTTCCTTGTTCTCTTATTTGGCTAGAGTCTTGCCCTCTGTGTACTTTATATCAGCTATCCACTCTCATGGGGTTACCCTAGGCTCTGTCATTACTGGTAGTAGCTCTCTCTCCACAATCTCAGTGCAAGCATCCCAGTCTCCAATCAACTCTTCATATTTTTCTAACATATTCTATTTCTTTTCTCAAACAATTCATTGACCCATCTGAAATCTTTAGTCCACTGGCCATACCACTTGTTCACCTCATCCATTTTCTCAACTCCCTCAAGATCTTATATTCCTTCCTTTAAACTTAGATTCTATAGTTCACTTTTAGCTTATCTCTTGCTTATGCTTTCATTTTCTTGCCCCCTTTTATTGAATCTTCTTGCATGTTTGCAAAATCCAACTCTGGTCATATTTCAATTTTCAGCCTGCTCTGTATTTATGCCTATCTGGAGAAAACTGTACACTACTACTCCCTGATCTTATCTTGAATAAGTGAGCATTATCCTCAAGTCAGAACTTAGTTCTGTCTAATAACCTTGTTGATTTCCTTTATGAATTTTCTCTTACTTTGCTCGATAGCTCTTTCCTACCTTCTTCTTCATTCCCAACCATCTATCTCTGCCACAGTCTTCTCCCTGAGATAACAAACTTGCTTTCTATTTCATCGAGAACATTGAAACAATCAGAAGAGAACAGGCAGACACTGCCACCACCAAATCTACCCATCTATGCATTTGATGACAATTGAAGCACTCTCAGTGACTCTGTCTAAGGCTAGATGTGTGAAAGAGGCACAGGGTTCCATGTTTTCTGCCCCCACCCAGGGCATGGCTCCTATAAGAAGCCCTTCTGTCCTGCACTACCCATTTTCTCCTCTTGTTCATTCCCATTAGTAGATAGAGTGGCTATGATATAATCTCAAAATAATCTGACTTTGTTATTTCTCTCAACATCACCACTTACCTAAGAACTACCTTAGCTCTTCCCTATACCTTTGCTACACCCAGTCAGTTACACCTCTTTCATTTATTGTTTCCTACTGCCTTTTAGTTCTGTCTCTTACTGCAATCTCACTGAACAATTTGAATAGACTCCTATTTCCCTTCCTTGGCTCTCCAGCCCAGACAAGAGCACTGGGTCAAATCAATGCATATTAAATATATGCCGATTTCAAGAAGAATTTTATAATTTCCTTTTTAAGGTTCAGTATCTGAAAGAACAACTTCTATTATATTTTTTCAAAAACTTCATAAGAATTCTTACTGTTATTGAGGAAAATCAGGATTTTTTAATATGGTAATGAAAATGCACCATAATACTTTCCGATTCATAAATCTTGATGGCCTTGCTGAATTATTGACCATTTTCTCAATATGTACTGTGGACTTTCTTCATTCCCTTTCTGTATAGCTATACAAATTCCATCCATCTTTTTTTAAAAGAAAAAATAAAATAATTATAAATAGTAATATAATAAATATCCATATTCTCCCCACTCAGAGTAAAAACAGGTAACAATTTAGCATTTTTTACTACAGACTTATTTGTCAAAAAAAGAATATATATGTATATATATATATATATATATATACATATATATACACACACACACACATATATACACACATATATGTGTATATATATAGTTTTTTTAAGAGAGTAAAAGGGTTCTTAATCACCACCTCTAGTCTCATTTCTCATTCTTCCATATTTTCCCCTACCATAGGTCATACCATTATCTTTATTGACCTATATTTACCCATCTACTCTTTTGTTTTTTATCTCTAAAAAAATGTATGGTTGAATGCTTTCTCAATTTTCTCTTCTCTGTAGCAGAATCAAGGCATGGACATATTAGGCCATATTTCTGTGTGAACTTACCTGTCATAAAGACCTAGAATTCTTTACCCATCCCATAAGACCCAGATCTAGTGCCACCTCTCCATGATCCATTTTGGTATGCAGACCTCCAGTGCCAATGTATTTGAAAATCTTCTTTATGCCATGTACCGTGAAAGTTTGTGTGTGTATAAAATTAAATGTAAATATACTTAAGATTGGTGCTGTCTTTTGTCATTTTTGGCACTATCTTTAGTCATCTACACCTGAAAATTGGCTAGCAGAACACACACATATACACACTCACAACCCCCTTTACAAAAACTCACATGGATGTATATAATATATATTTCTCTCTGTTCACTTCTCCGGCAAATACATAAGAATAAAAGAATGAACAATAGAATGGTTGACTAAGGAATGTGTAGTGCTTCAAATTCAGTAGGTGTTCATTATCTAAGTGATGTGCTATACCGCTAATTCTTCATTCCTTTATTACACACAGCACTAGTAAAAAGTAATAAAGGGCTCTTAGCTACTTGAAGTGTTCCCATAACCTATAGGAGCATCATTTGTCTTGGTGGCAGCTAGGAAAGGAGCAAAGAACAATTTGTCTTTTTTCGACTCATATTTCCACTTAAATGTAGAGAGATAAAAAGCAAGAGACAGCTTGTACTAATTAGGAGGAGAAAATTTAAGAGAATATTGCTCTTGTCAGTGTTCAAAATACCAAGGTCAAACATGTACATTCTGTAACTCTTTTCTTCTCTCCAGAATAGTGCACTGGGTGAGAGGATTTCATGGAGGAATCTTTTTGGTTTCTACAACTAGTTCCTAACAGTAAAGTGTTTATTCACTGAACAGTATTATTAAGAACATTACTCTAAGCCAGAAAGATTGATACATCTGGGTCTCCTGCCTCACTGGGATGCCATTATGTTACTTAAAAATGCCTTAGACAAAGGTTCAAGGACTCCTCCTTCCACTCTCACCCTTTTTACATCATGTAATTTAACAATGTCATGACTTTTTGACTGACTTATGGCTCATTTGTATGGGATAATCAGTTACTAATTATCTAGTTGCTTGCCTCCACAGAAAACTCTATCTCCTGAAAAAAATTAATCTGTTCAGTGTCTTTTGGTCATTTATACTCTGATTAAGAAATAAAATAGATGTTTGTAAAGACTCAACAATTCTTCTTCTTTTTTTTAATCTGAAAGCCCAGGCATTCCCATAAAAATGCTCATCAGTGCTATCCACTTCTTAGGAAAGAATCAATTAACCACTTTTCTGAAATGTTCTACAAGATCAATAACACAATACTAAAAAAAATTATCTTAACTAATTAAAGCTAAATTGCACCTTTCAAAATAAATAAGACACATTTTGGAATGTGGTTTCTATGATTTCTACTGTACACATTAATTGAATTTCTAATTTATACATTTTATAGCCCATCATGGATCTCTTAGGGTCTCACTTCTAATTGTCAAGGTCCCTGTGGAGATCATTAAACCCTAAGCATAATTAAACACAAGTTTTCTTTCCATTTTGAACTATTAATAAAATCTGTTAGTCTTCTTTGTTCAAATGAGACTTTATTTCAGTTCCCTTCTAGTTTTCTATTTGGCATTGTAAAATAATTGCAATGTGGCTAGATATGATTTTGCCTCACCAGGACAAGTTCTTTTTTTTTTTTTTATAATTTAACTTTATTTTTTATTTTTTAAAATTTACATCCAAATTAGTTAGTATATAGTGAAACAATGATTTCAGGAGTAGATTCCTTAATGCCCCTTACCCATTTAGCCCATTCTCCCTCCCACAACCCCTCCAAGCAACCCTCAGTTTGTTCTCCATATTTATGAGTCTCTCTTGTTTTATCCCCCTCCCTGTTTTTATATTATTTTTGTTTCCCTTCCCTTATGTTCATCTGTTTTGTCTCTTAAAGTCCTTATATGAGTGAAGTCACATGACTTTGTCTTTCTCTGGCTAATTTCACTTAGCATAATACCCTCCAGTTCCATCCACATAGTTGCAAATGGCAAGATGTCATTCTTTTTGATTGCCAAGTAATACTCCATTGTACATATATATACCACATTTTCTTTATCCATTCATCCATCGATGGACATTTGGGCTCTTTCCATACTTTGGCTATTGTTGATAGTGCTGCTATAAACATGGGGGTGCATGTGTCCCTTTGAAACAGCACACCTGTATCTCTTGGATAAATGCCTAGTCATGCAATTGCTGGGTCGTAGGGTAGTTCTATTTCTAGTTTTTGAGGAACCTCCATACTGTTTTCCAGAGTGGCTGCACCAGCTTGCATTCCCACCAACAGTGCAAAACAGATTCTCTTTCTCCGCATCCTCGCCAACATCTGTTGTTGCCTGACTTGTTAATGTTAGCCATTCTGACAGGTGTAAGGTGGTATCTAATTGTGGTTTTGATTTGTATTTCCCTGATGGTGAGTGATGTTGAGCATTTTTTCATGTGTCAGCCATCTGGATGTCTTCTTTGGAGAAGTGTCTATTCATGTCTTTTGCCCATTTCTTCACTGGATTATTTGTTTTTTGGGTGTTGAGTTTGGTAAGTTCTTTGTAGGACAAGTTCCTTTTATCATTAATACCATTAGGTAGGCATCTCAACACGTGAAGCAGTCATTTAATGATTCCCGTAAGGAGGGTAAAATACCATAACAGACACACATTGTGTTTCTTAAGAACTACATTTTATTTCAACAAGTATAAGCTCCATGAGGGTAGTAGCTCTATCTAGCTTGTTCATGACTATATATCATTTGTCCAGTGCTTGATACAACAAATGCTCAGTAAACATCAAATAAGTGATGTTTCTGACCTTATTGTACTCACACTAAATTATCCAAATTCTAAAGTAAGTGCTATAAATATCTGGCCTATACTGGTTTATACAAATTAACTACATCCCTCTTATTTTATACACTAACCTAGAGCATTGACCTTAAACTTTTATGTGAAGCATGACTTAAAACTGTGTTTAGATTCTGTCATAATTCATCCACCTGAATCCCACATGTGAGATATTGGATTTTTGATATAAATCAGGAATAAAAGAACACCCTGCTAGGTGAATGCCATTCCTTTCTTTATCTTCAGTTAGAAAACTAAAATGAATCCTATTTCAGTAGGCCAACAAGAAAAAGAGATTAGTTCATAACTAAGAGATATTGCTTTTCTTCACCTCTACATTATACTTGGATTCTTCCATTTGAGATACCTTGGAGTTTTCCCATTTGTTAAAGCTTTTTATTCAGCTCTTCAGATATCTGTATCTGTAGTGTGTTGTCTAACAGACTGTCATTTGGCTTTTCTTAAAGGAAGCAACTTTGGAGAACACCACAGACTCTAGCTTTTCATGCTATATTTAGAAGATAATTTGCTGCACCTTCTTGGATCGATTTTGCCATCTCAGTTACTTTGTGAGAGATAATTGACATTCTTTGTGCTATGACAACTGTATGTGATGGATTAGTTCTAGTGGTTGACACTGGTTAGCTTCATATCAGTCCCAGAATTTCATGAGCAACCAGATTCAAATTCTATGCAAGACACAAGAGATTTCCAAGAATACAGCCAGACTGAACTTTAGTAAAAGAGCAAACATGCTGTCTTTGAAGAAATCTTCAATTTTCCAAAGTCATGAAAAAGTTGAAAACTCAGTAGACTATTAGTAAAACAGTATCTAATGGTCAGCATATATTATAATTAAAGATTTTCAGGGTATGACGATAGCTAAGTATTATGGTTCTTTTGTATCAAAGCATTGGAGCCTTAAAAATAATAGAGCTGAAATAAATTTTTACAAATTAATCAAAAGTATAATTTACCCGATGAAAAATTAAAACTATTCCAAAAGGACATGGTAGGAAATGCTTTATGTGTAGTTATCTTTAAAGGAGTGCATTATGGGGATATATTCTGGAGGCAATTTTCTCTTGTATTCTTGAATATTAATGAAATATTGATAGAAATAGTAAGGTCTATGAAAGCATTGAATGGCAGAAGCCATATCCATAAGAGTTAATATGTTTTGATAACTTTTACAAGTTGCATTTTCTTTTGTAATCATTTATCTAGTTGTTTATCTCCTTGAATTTTATACTCCTAAAGCTTATTTTCCTTTAATATTCAGTTTAGATATAATTTAAAGACTTAGTTTCTATAACCTTAAACATAAATGTTATTCTCTTTCTCCTAAGTGGTTTAATATCTTGCAGCTCCTCTACACTTATCTAGTATTGCTGCATTTAACCTTACATTGATATGACTGAGAAGTGACAGTGCTGAGTAATATAATCTGTATGTTGGTGACAGGAGAGGAATGACTTGAGTTTAAACTAATGTCAAGACAAGGCCAAAATACCCAATTCCAAAGTATAATTTGCATCACCCTAAAGTATCCATACAATCTAGAGAATAGTTTACTAATACACAGATTTATTATTTAAAATGGATCAATGGAACTTAACTCATTGGCCAAATTCTTACTGTGTTTCTGTCTCACTTTGAAGTTGGCCATATGATTCATATTTACAGAGCTGCAGAACCATGTCTCTATACTTCTTTTTCTGCAAAACTATTTACATTAAGACTTCATGGTCTTGATTCCTGAGAGTTTATCTTTGGCCACCAACCATATTGCTCCTTATTGAATCATTTCTGCATAAATGAACCAAATCACTTTAAAAGATTTTCCTTCCAAATATTTTTTATAGTATTTTTAACTCTCCTCCTTTTACACATCTTTCCTCCCTCACTTCTTTCTCTCTCTCTCCTTCCTGCCTGCCTCTTTTCCTCCACCCTTCCTCTTTCCTTTCTTCCTTTCTTTCATTAGTTCCTCATTATCCAGTTAACCCATCCTGGTTTGAGGGTTTTTAGTGCCAAGATATTTTCCTGAGAACTGAATTCTCATTTGCAACAATCTTTTTTTTAATGTTTATTTTTGAGAGAGAGAGAGAGAGAGAGGAACACAGGATCTGAAGCAGGCTCTGAGATAACAGTAGTGAGCCCAACAAGGGACTTGAACTTATAAACCAAGAGATCATGACCTGAGATTAAGTTGGAAGCTCAGCCGACTCAGTCACCCAGGCTTCCCTGCAACAGTCTTAAACCTGTATAGATGGAGTACCTTTTCTGTGTTCCAGTAAACTACAGATAGCAAAGTAATTCACTCAAAATTATGGGCCATGTAGTTTAGCCCATGGTGGCTAAGTGATGCGAAACACTGAAAGGGCTCACTTGCTGAACATTCCTTCCTTGAGAAATGGCTGTTTTGCTCAATTTTATAAAACAGTCGCTATGGTGAATTGTCCCATTCTCAAAAACATGTGTATTTTAGTCATCTCAAGTTTTAATAAATAGAGGAGCTACTGCTCTATTGGTCTATGTAAATACGGGTTTTAGAATGGTTATTTTTACAATAGTTAATAATTAACCATTATTAATTTTTAACCAGTGGTTAATAAGTGGAGACTTTGGTAAAAGGGTACACACTTCAGATAAAACAGGAATACATGCTGGGCATCTAATGTACAATATGGTGACTATGGTTTGTAATACCATATTGTACACCTAAAATTTGCTAAGAGAGTAGATCTTAAGTGTTGTTATTACATACTATATACACTATGAGGTAATGTGCATGTTAATTAGCCTGATTGTGGTCATCATTTCACAATATAGAGGTATATCAAATTATCAGGTTTTATACCTCAAGTGTGTGTGTGTGTGTGTGTGTATACATACATATACACGTTCGTTTAAGAGAGAGAGAGAGATGAGAATGGGAATGATCAGGGGAAAGGGGCAGAGGGAGACAGAGAAAGAATCTTAAGCAGGCTCCATACTCAGCCCTGAGCCCAACACAGGGCTCAATCCCATGACACTGGGATCATGACCTGAGCTGAAATCAAGAGTCAGATGCTCAACTGACTGAGCCACCTAGGTGCCCCAAGTATATAAAATTTTATTTGTCAATTATACCTTAAAAAACTTGAAAAAAATATACCAAACATTAAAGTAGCAATTGTGGTTGTAAATGGAGAAGTATGCTCAAAGGAGTTACTGGGTGAAAAATACTCTAGAATAGAAAAGGATAACTCTGAATTAAGAAGCCATTGCTTCTGAATTAAGAAGCCATTTGAGTAATATGACCTGGGCCACCCACAGAGAGAACAGTATTAAGAGTATAGATGGCTGCATATACACACACATGCGTGCACACACCTCATACTCCTGTGCACACATACTGTGTGTCCATGTGTACATCAAGAAAGCATAGAGGAGAAAGGGTGAATTGTGAGAAGTTAAGGAAAAAAGTTTAAGCCTCAGCTTGGATAACCAGTCAGAATAGCCAGGATTTCCTTAAGAATCAGAGAGTTATACAATTAGAATTAGCTCAGGTGACAAACCTATGGCCATCGTAATGACCACAGACTTTAGAGTTCTCTAACATGCTTAGCCCTAGATTCTTTATCTGGAAAATTAGGTAAATTTCCATATCCTAAATACAAGCTACATATGAAGTGAAATCACCAGTTTACCCTAAAGATGAAAGAATTCAAATTTTAAACTTCAGACTTCTTTATCTTGCCTGCACCATAATACCTTACCCAGAAAATAAAGCAGATTTCCGTATATGAAGTAAAAACTGAATCTGCAGTGAAATCAGCAAATGCAAAGGAAAAGGAAAGGGGAAAATGCTGGGGTTCCAAAGCTTCAGAAATGATGGCAATTATATATGTTTCCTTAATTACTGGGATAATGATATGAAGGAAACTCACCAAGAGTTATGGTCGTCCTGGAAAGGTTTATGTTGGACATGATTGTTGATGGTTCATAGGAGAAATAGAATTGGCAGATAACATAAAAACATTTTTACACTATTTTGTTGAATACTGCTTAGATTTTCTGTTATTCTTGATGTAATTTTTACATCAAGTTATTTCTTGATGTAATTTTTACATCAAGTTATTTCTTGATGTAATTCAAGGTCAATTTACAGATCAAGAATACAAAATTAAGTTTATTCAGTTTATGACCCAGAATTTTTAACAACTTAGGTATTTTTATTTGAGGACAACTAGCGCAAGAAGCTATTCTAAGCTGGTATGGGATAAGCAAAGTTTGTTATTTTTTATTAGGACTTTTGAACTGTTACATTAAGCAAAAAGATTTTATTTTATTTTATTTTTTTAGATTGCAAATACTTTTATTTAAGACCAGCAAGAGTAGCCTCATACCTTTTACTGTGGTTTAAATCCTAGAACAAATAGAAGAAGACGTTTGGAAAAGTTAAAAGGTTAGAAATACATACTCAGTTCCAGAGATCCTACATAGACTAATATCTTCTATCCTCTTTCTGTCTTCTATTCATTCTTGAAATTAACGTATACTATTTTTTTATGTAAAAGTGAGGAGGCACAAAGTGAGTTTTTTCCTGGATGCTCCTTATATGTTCAGGGTTTGTATTGGAGTTGGAACTTCACAGCCCAGGAACCCTGCCTGTCATAAAACATCCACAGTGACTTGATGACCTGTTGCTATTTGTTCTTTCTGCTTTATGCAGACATCATTCTCTCAGACCTTCATCATCACTGTGATGTAAATAAGCATCCTCTAAAAGCTAAAGCTCCAATGGTTTCATTTGAACAGAAATCCCTGAGTAACAACCTCACCTGGGTTGTAGAAGTTGCCTCAGTATGAAAGCCAGTTTCTACTGCTCAGCCCCTGTGACCTGCCTATGTTCTAAATGGAACATTCAATTACTATTACTCTTCCTGTTTTCTAACCTTTGCCCATGGTGAGCCCTTCAATATGAATAAAAAGTTCATTCCAAAGAGGAAGTAATGGGTCCAAAATGTATCCATCAAGTACAATATAGTTGCCTGGCCAGCTCTGGGCATAGAAAAAAAAGAACTCCCTGCTGTGCCCTTTTGTCTGAGAAAACAGTTCGCTGACATCTTTAGTCTTTTCTCCATGGGAGCTTATTTCCTTTTTTCCCCTTCACAGCATTTCTAAGATCCACATCCTCAGAAAAAGAAAGGGTGGGGGGACAAAAAGACAAGCATGAAATGGTTGTAAACTGCATCTTGGAGTCTATAATAGCAATAGGATAATAAGGCAGAGGCTCCATGGCTTCTGATCAAGGTTCAGTTTCAAAGGATGACCATATACGCCTGAGATTTTTGCTGCAACCAGGAGGATCTTACCCATCAGTGTGAGGCATCAAACTGTATGTAACCCTTTCTTTCATCTCAATAATAGATGACTGGGAGGCAGCTTAGGTAGAGGCTGAATGCCATAGTTTGCAAACTTCTATACCTGTGTTGGGGAGCAGAAGATATAGCTCATGATTAAATGCCCTGAACAAAATAAGTGGGTGACATACCTTTTTCCAAATCTCATTCTTCTAGTGTTGTCCACCTCATTGAATGGAGACCCAATAGTAACCTGGAAACAGATAGTAACCTCCCTCTTTCATGTTCTCTCACATTCAAACTTCAAATCCTACCACAATTAACTCATCCATTCACTTCTTACCACTGCATTTTCTAACACATGCCATCACCAAATCTTGCCTGGACTCCTAAAACTGTCCTGAGAATGATCTTCCTAGCTTCAGTTTCAGTTCCCTCTAATGTATAGTCTACACTGCAGAGAGAATGATCTTTCTGAAAGGCAGAAATCCTAACAATCTTCAATGTGATTACTGTCCTCAAAAGTCCAGATTCCTTAACATTGGTTTGCAATGCCCTGCAGTATCTGTTCCCTACTAGTATCCTCATATTTATCTCTCATCCTTTATCTGTACTGAACTAAATGCTCCCCAGCCTCTCCCACCTCTACCCCTATGTTTTGATGTATAATTTCTCTTTCCTGTAACATAATCTTGCCTTACTAGCTTCTTCCCACTTACCTTTTAGGTCTCAGACTTGCCGGTCCTTGGACTTTGTTAGGCTCCTCTACTACTGTGCCTTTAGCTCATTTCTCATTACCCTCATTTACACTGTTTTAATCACCACAGGTATATCTTCCCTGTAAGAATGGAAGCTCCATGATGGCTCTGAGGAAAGGGGAAGCACCTCAACTTTTTTTTTTTTACTGTTGTATGCCCTCTGAGACCCTTTCTACGCCATATGAGACCCTTTCTTCCTTCTTTCCTCCTTTTCCCTCCTTCCCTCCTTCCTTCCATGAGCACACAGTTATGGTGAGCCTGCAACAAGCCAAGTACCATTCTACATCTTGAGAACAGAATGGTGATGACATGAAAGACAAAATCAGGGGCGCCTGGGTGGCTCAGTCGGTTAAGCGTCCGACTTCGGCTCAGGTCATGATCTCGCCGTCTGTGAGTTCGAGCCCCGCGTCGGGCTCTGTGCTGACAGCTCAGAGCCTAGAGCCTGTTTCAGATTCTGTGTCTCCCTCTCTCTCTGCCCCTCCCCTGTTCATGCTCTGTCTCTCCCTGTCTCAAAAATAAATAAAATGTTAAAAAAAAAAAAGACAAAATCAGACTCATGGAGCTCATATTTTAGTGGAGAGACTAATAAAATAAATGTATAATATAGCATCAGGTAGTACTAATGTGGTACAAAGGGAAAAAAAGCAGAGCAAGGCATAAAGAGTGACCAGACTTAGGTGTGAGAAGGGTGGTGGGAATAGGCTATATTAGGCCTGAAAGTCAGAGAAATCGCACTAGAGAGAAGTAAACAGGCAAGAAAGACTTTATTCAAGACTACTGCAGTGGGGTTAAGAATATTCCAACAGAAGAAAGAGATTCAGCTTAACTCTACTGACACAAAAAGCAGGAGAATTCCTAAGCATTGAGGTAATCTAGTGGAAAAGTACTGGAGGAGGTTGGAGTTCATGGTCAAGTGATTTCACCAGCTGTGTTTGCTACTTTTCCCTTAAGGAGGTTAGGCTCCTATTCTCCCAGAAACTGGAAAATAGTGGTGTTACCTTCCTTAATGATTACATATCAAAAGGATGGCTTACAGTTTCTTGAGCAAGAAACCCCTGGGTAATAAAACTGGCAAAAGGCTGGAAGAAGATTCATGTCTCAGATTGGACATAGAAAGTTTTCTAAAGACAATGCTCTAAGAAAAGGGAGGTCAAGGACCTACATTCAGGAAGAAGCCAATCTAAAGAAGGTTGTGTTGGTCAAGGTGGCATTTGTGCAGAGACCTAGAGGAAGTGAGAAAGGGAGTCTTGAACAGATTCTGAGCATGAGCACCGTCAGCTGAGGCAAGAGCAGGTGCAAAGGCAGCCATGAAGCATTAAGTTTGAAGTTGGAAAAGGCCAGTAGGGTTTTAATGGAACAAGCAAAGAAGGATACAGGCAGGAGGTGAGACCTGAGAGCTTGGCCAAAGTCAGACCATGGAAGAATTCTAAGGAGAGAAGCTTAGAGTTTATTGTGACGACCCTGGGAAGCCACTGGAGGGTTTAAAGGAGAGAGTTTCATGATCATGTAAGAGGACCTGTTAGGCTGCTGTATGAGAAATGAGTTCAGAGGTTAGGGGGGCGGAAGCAGGGAGAGTGGTTAAGAGGTTGATAATAATAATCTGGGCATAAATGCTGGAAAGGATGGTAATAATAGTGGATGAAGGGAGACTTAACATACATGAAGATGTATATTCCTTGCTGAAGAAATAGGAGATAAAAGCGAAGGAAGACTCAAGATTTTCTTGCCTTGAGTGACAAGGTGAATATTGGTGCTACCATGGAATGGAGAAGCCTGGGTGGAATAGCAGGTTTGGAGGCTTGTGGGGAATATAAAGTAAAGAACTCAGTGTGGATAAACTAAATTTGAGTTGCTAAGTATGTCACCTGAGCAGTTGTATATATTACCCTGTACGTTGTACACATTACCTTGAGCTTCCTGTAGCTAAAGGGACACATCAGAGAGAGAAAGAGTTACTTCTGAGTCATTGGAGTATAACAAGTCCTTAAAGACCAGATTTCCTCCAGGGTATGAAGGGAAGAAGAAAAAGAGAACCTTCATTTTTCAAATTTACCTTCACTGATAAGGCTTTATTTACTGACTTATACCATTATTTTTTTAAATCCATTTAGATTAATAGGTACTCATTTTTTCTTTCAGTGAGGCTTTCTTCTGATGTACCCAGGGCTGAATGATAGACTAAGCAAGGGCTATAAGGCAACAACAAAACAAATGTGTTCAGGATGCCATAACAAAGTACCATAGACTGGGTGGCTTACAAACAATAACAATTTATTTCTCACATTTCTGGAGGCTGGAAGTCTGAGATCAGGGTGCCAGCATGGTCAGGTTCTAGTGAGAGCCCTCTTCCCAGATACAGATTGCCAACCTATCATTGTATCTTCACATGGTGGAGAGCAGAGAGAGAAAACAAGCTGTCCTGTGACTCTTGTAAGGGCACTGATCCCATTCATGAGGGCCCCACCCTCACACCTCTACTAATAACCCCCCAAAGACCCCACTTCTTGATACCATCACATTAGAGGGTAGGGTTTCAACATATTAATTTTGGAGGAATACAAACATTCAGTCTATAACAGCAAGGGTGCTGAATATGTTTTAAAGAATGTATTTGATATTTCAAGAATTTATATGAAATGCAAATAATTAGAGAAATTTCCCAACTTTATTTTACAATTTAGTGTTTTTTAGAATATGTATAAACATGGGGTAGAAGACAGTGTAATTTTCAGTCTTAATACTGCCTTGAGTAGACTCTGAACTTGGTATTAGCCTCCATAAGAAACAAATTTCAGCTCATCCTGTTCATTGTTTTTACTTATATATATTTTTAACTTGTATTTAAATTCCAGTGATTTAACATACAGTATAATATTAGTTTTAAGTGTACCATATAGTGAGTGATTCAGTGCTTCAGTATAATACCTGGTTCTCATCACAAGTGCACTCCTTAATCTCCATCACCTATGTAACCTATTCCCTCACCCACCTCCTCTCTGGAAACCATGTTTGTTTTCTGTATAAGACTCTGTTTCTTGGTTTGCCTCTCTCCTTTTACCCCTTTGCTTGTTCATTTTTTCCCTAAATTTCATGTATGTGTGAAATCATACAGTATTTGTCTTTCTCTGACTGACTTATTTCACTTAGCATAATACACTGTAGCTCCATCTATGTCATTAGAAATGTCAAGATTTCATTCTTTTTCATTCCTCTGTGTGTGTGTGTGTTTGTGTGTGTGTGTGTGTGTGTGTGTGTGTGTGTGCGCGTGCGCATGCGCATCACTTCTTTGTGCACTCCTCAGTGGACACTTGGACTGTTTACATAATTTGGCTATTGTATATAATGCTGCTATAAACATCAGGATATATGTATCCCTTTAAATTAGTATTTCGGCCTTCTTTGGCAAAATACCTAGTAGTGCAATTGCTGGATCATAGGGTAGTTCTATTTTTAACTTTTTAAGGAAACTCCATACTGTTTTTTAAATGCATTTTAAATTTTAGCATTAAATAAAGTTAAAGTGACTATGTATAAATGTATAATGACACTGCATTAACCAGGGGAGCTTATACTTCCTTATTAAATTTACTCAGTGGTGAATTAAACTCAAGAAACTTCAAAAATCCAGTAAACCCAGGTAAGCTTCACAAAAAAACATTTCCAGGCAGTTCTCTAATATTTTTCCCCAGATATTTTATTTTTGTGTTTTTTCCCCTGCATATTGAGAAGTTTTCAAATACAAGGTCAGACAGGGATATTGAGTGTCCATTATATGCCTGGCCTGGTTCTAAATGCTGGCGTTATAATAGCCATTTATAAAATGGATAAAAGTGTTTTCTCTTAATGCAGCAAATATTCGGTAAATGAAATGAATAAGTTAAATTTGTATGCTAAGTGGTAATGAATGCTACAGATAAACACAAAACAGTGTTGAGAAAATAGGGAGGGCTGGGTTATGGGTAGATTTGCAGGTAAATGGAATGATCAGGAATGGCCTCAATCAAAATATTTGAGCAAAAGTATGGAAAGTAAGGGAGCATGTAGACATTCTTAAAAAGAGCATTACAGGTGGAGGGGACAGGGAAAGCAGAAATTATGAGGCTGAAACATGCCTGGCATGTTAGAGCCAAGTAAAGGAGAGGGAGAGCAGTAGGAAATGAGGTTGGAGAAATAGTGTGGACCAGATCATGAAAAGCCTTTAAACTCTTGTGGTTATTTGGCACTAAATTGATGGAAAACCACTGAAGTCTTTTAATCAGAGGAATAACATGAGTTGACTCACAATTTGAAAGGGTCCCTCTCATTGTCATGTAAAGAACAGATACCGAGAACAAGGGACAAGAGTGAAAGTGAGAACTCTAGAAGGCTGTTGAAATAAAACAGTTGAAGTAATGATTAGCAATGACAGTGCACCATGGGGTTAACAGTGGAGGTAATGAGTCCTGACCAGAAATGTTTTAGAAGCATAGCTGGAAGGACTGGCTAAACCATTGTAGGTGGATTGTAAGAGAAAGGAGCCAGGTATGACGTCAAGGTTTGGCCAATAAAATTGGAAAAATGGTATTACCATTTACTGAGATAGTAAAGACTGTAAGAGAGACAGTTTTGAGGATGAAGGCCAGGAATTTGTTTTAGAACATTTTAAGTTTGATGTGCCTACAAGAGGTGAGGGTGGAGTTATCAGGAATCTGGTGTTCAGGGTTGCGGTCTAGGGATATCTGTTGGGATCCATCCACCTCTTTCTGATATTTAAATGACTAAGTATAGGTAGACAATTAGTCTGAGGACTGAAGCCAAGAGGAACCAGCACTGCAGAGTGAAAGCAGTGAAAAAAGGAAGAAATTCAACAGACTGATGTCATGGAACTCAAGTGAAGGAAGCATTTAAAGGAGTGATCAACTGTTTTCAATAAAGCTGACAGGTGTAGTAACATGAAAACTGAGCATGGAGCATTGCATTTAGCAACATGGAGGCAGTTGGTGAACTGAGCAACTTGAGAGGGATGGTGGGGCAGAGACCTTGGTTAAAAGGGAATTGGAGGAGAGGATGTTGGCATTAGTGAATATAGATAACTCCTTTAAAGATTGTTATTAAAAAGGTGAGAAAATGAAAGAGGTCTTGACTAGAAGAACTGAAGTCCATAGGGTTTTTTGTTTATTACTGTCTTTAGATAAGAAAAATTTATGTCAATGGCTACAAATGGATTATCAAGGAGAGTTGGATATTTTGGTGTTACAGGAGAGAGCGGGGAGAAGGAAGAATTGCTACAGTCATGTACTTGAGTGGAGAAGTGGAGAAGATGCCCTTAGCTAGGACATGAGACCAAGAGTATCTCTTCTCTCTGCCCCTCTTTCTTCCCCTTCCCTTGTTTTTAGAATTAGGATATGAAAAAAGGAGATAAAAACCTAGTAGGAGCTTAGCTTCTTCAGCAGCATAAAGGAACTTAGTATTTCAGGTCCCTAAAAGTATTAAAGTCCTATCAATTTATAATATATTAATGATTTTATCTCCTATGAACTACTAATTCAAATATGACTAATATTTTTGTAAGCTTGATTCAAATATATAATACCTCATTCCATTTATTTTTTTTATGTAGAACACATTCATTTTCAAAATATTTGGGATAAATATTTCTGATATTCCATCATGGTATGACCTACATGTGATTTTAAGAACATGAATATTAAGGAATAGCTTTACATAGGATTTAAAACCTTTTTCTTATCAACCCATTAATTTTTTCTAAATTAAATGAACTCTACAAAATTGTAATAACCCCAAAACTGAACTATGCATAAAGAACAACTACACATAGAACTTTGTAAAAAAACTCTTAAACGTTTTTATTGCATTATCTTCTTTAACTCTCCAGGAAAATGAAGCTAATGTGCATAATATTGGAATACAAGTTCTTTTACAAACCAGAGTGAATGTATGAATTGTTCATTATAAGCTAAAATCTAAAATAGATGAATTTTTATCACCCTTACCATCCTTTAACTGTTCTAAATGGTCCCTCTGGAGATCTCTCTCTTTTTCTCTCTTGTTCTCCCCCTCTCCCTCTCTCTCCCTCTTCCTAATCTCCCTCCTCTCCCCACCCCCTCCTTCACCCTTTTTCTTGTCCATAATGAGCTGTGAATTTTATTATGTCTCTTAAAAACAATTTTACTTTCTATGAATTTTCTTATCTGAAGTCTTCCTTGATACTATAATCACCTGCAAAAACTTCAATCTCATAGTTTATGTGTAACAATTTAACACTACCCTTACAGTTTCTCAAGCACACCTGATGTATTTGTGACACTAATGGGTTCCCAGAAAAATGGCTGGACAGTCAGCAAGTCTTTGACTCTGCTAAGTAACACCCAGTACGTTGAGGTTTATTGGCTCTCTCAAGCCTAAAGGCTGAAGAACTTCTATTTTTGTCAACCCAGCATACAAATGCCAAATTACTAGTAAGGTCATTCCTCCAGACTGGACTAGACACTGGGATTCGTTCTTAAAAACGTGTTCTGTGGCATTTAGTTATGTCCTGTGATCTTCCATTACAAACCAAATCAAACCAAACCAAACAAAAATTCTCTCACAAAACTTTGTTTCAGCCCAGCTGTCACTCTTTTTCCCCTTTAAAGCCAGGCCTCTCCTCCCACACACTCTGCTGAAACTGCTTTTCTCATAGTTGATCTCTGAATTGCCCAATCCAGGGAGGCTTCTTCTATCCTTTTCTTTTCTTTTCTTTTTTCTTTTCTTTTTTAAAAGTTATTTTAAGTAGGCTCCATACCCAGTATGGGGCTTCAACTCAGGACCCTGAGATTAAGAGGCACATGCTCTGCTAAGTCAGCCAGGCGACCCTATCCTTTTCTTTTTTGTGCACCCGAGCATTTAATTCTGTTGGTCCAAACATGTCTAACCAAACTCTTCTCCCCTTTGCTCATATGACATTATGCTCTTTGTTTTATTCCTCTATTTACCTCTTTATTTTTAGGGTATTCTAATTCTGCCTTTCCTTAAGAAGCGATATTTAATTCTTTCTGACTCAGAATTCTTCCTGACTTGCAGAAGAGTGATCTTAGAAGTGCTGACTGCAGGTCAAAGATAGGAGAACTAAAACTTTAATCAACTGACATTTTAATATATCTAGAATTTTGGTTATAATAGGACAAATATGAAAATAATTGAGAAGAGAATAAAACAATAAATCAGAGGAAGCTAAGCATGTGATGCGGTCACATTATGGGCTTATAGGCTAACGTGATGTGGAATTAATAATACGCTTGACAGTCAGTGGTTTGGACTTTTGAATCTCCAAACTCTTTAATTTTGGAATTCATGATATAAAAACTATTAAATATTGGCCAGAGTATATCCTTGGTGAACTGAGATGATAAATTTCTCCCAAATAGACAGGTTTTATTCAACCCTGCAGATATATAGAATTAAGAATAGGAATTTTTAAGAAGATCAAATGTACTATATAATCATTTTTATGTTAAAAAATCTGTAATATTTAGTATTTTATGTTACTTATATGATTTAAGAAAAAAATTATCATATATGAGTTACAGCCTGGCCTTAAAATTGCTATTTAAAATGGATAATTATTTTGACTTGTGATTTTACATTGAAATCCATGACAGAAATTTGGTTTGGGTAATTCATGACTCATTCTACATCAAAGCCAGAAAGCTGAAAGCTACATTTTCCAGATTCCCTTGCAGCTATGGTTCTACACATAAATGAGATGCACTTGAATAAGACTTGGATTCATAATTGAATAACCTGAGATCAAGTGGTATCCATTGTGTGGGAGCAGATGGTGGCCGAAGCAGCATGGTTCTGGAGCCAACAGCCATAAAGGTGGTGGCTTCCCATTTCAGCAGAGAGCAGCTTCCTTGTTTTTTATCTTCCTAGTGACGTGGCTTCTTTCAAGAGTCAACACCGAAAAAAAAAAGTTAACACTGGGCAACACCTTCATGATTTCACATCAACCATCTACAGAAGCGGGAACAGCAGCATCCCAATTACTCTCCTGTGTGTTTAGCCAGCTGTTCTCTGCATTGAGAGACCTTTCCTTTGTCTTCCTGAATCCCATAAACCTGGCTTTCCAAACTCAGTCAACATACGAGTTTATGATGGAAGGTTTCCCTAACATCCCCCACTGTCACACCCTGTTGTCTTGGCGATTAGGACACTTTCCCATGTGTTGTCTTTTATACCTTGTTCATCCCCAACTTACTGAGTGGCACCCTCCATTATACTCACTGGTTTATTTCCTAGTTCGTAACCATATAGTAAGAACCTTGTGGACAGAAACTCTGTTTTAGCTTTCATTTTAACTATAAAACCCTAGCCCCAAGTATGATATCTGGCACATAGTAGATGCTCAATACAGGAATTAATGAAGTAATGAGTAAATGGATATCTGAGTGCCTGTGAAAGGCTTGAAATGGCAATTTGGCCTTTCCATTAAAATAACTATTTCCAAACACATATGTGAAAATATTCCCAAAAGGAGAAACCTAATCACTCTGTAATTCAAATGAAGTAGCAATCTAATCCACTCTTGTACAGAGCTTTCATGAATATCAGGCCCATGAAGCACCATTGAATTCACTAATTCTTTCTTTCCCGTTAAGAGCCCATTAACTTAACTGAAAAAAAGGGCTTGCTGCCAGACTCTGTGTTGGTGTGAGGCAAACATTTTACCACCAAAAATTTTAAGAGGGCAGAGCAAAATTAAAATAAGGAGGATGGCTGGTTTCTTTAGTAGGTTTTACCCCTTGTAATTGTCCTATCTCGCTTTTTCAGTTATGACAAAAAGAGAGACAAAATAGGAGCTTGTGATTGGAAATATTTTTTCAAGTGTTAGAGTCACAATATAGATATTTTAGAATTGCAGCACACTGATAAAAGAGCTTTTCATTCATAGTACTTTTAGATGTGATTTTGGCAATGATTGTAAGTTTTTTTATGTTAACAGTATTGTCATAGGGGAAGCATAAAATCTTAATACAAAGGAAAATGTGGCAGTTGTATCTGCTGATGATATACCTGGTAAATTAAATATAATGGGCTTTCAAAATCTGAATTAATTTAGTGTGTTTATGTCTTTCAAACGTCTAACTGCACAGGTAAAGATAACTGGTAACTTTTTTTTTCTGATGAAGTTAAAAGAATGTTTGCAAGTGCCAAATTAGAGATTATTAGTGAAAATATGAAACCATTATTATAGTATTATAATGCTATGCTGTCTATATAGTAGGGTTCAGGTTTTAACCTAATATAGTTATTGTGATACAATGAAAATCTTATTTTCAATTTAAAGAATTTTTTTTTGTTTTCTATGTTTGTCAACTAGCTTTCATTGGATATATGTTCCCCATCCACAAAATATAGGAGTACAGCCTGTCATTCAGTGTCCCTTAGTTATAGCTGTCAACACTCCAGCAGTGCTTTTATTCTGAGTGGTGCATGTTGCTTCTAACATTGCTTTGAACACCACTCATTCAATAAAGATGTATTGTTGTGCCTATTTGTACTTAGCACTATTGCAGGTACTAATGAGCCAGTGGTAATAAAACCACAGACATGGTACTGGTATTGGCCTTTTCCAAATTTATAGGTGGTGGCTGGAAAAGGGATATGTAAGTAATGTTAAACAAAGAAAAGATAGTAATAAGTGCTGTGAGGGAGATTAACAGTAGACATAGCCCTTCACGAGCTGTCAGCTCACAGTGCCTTTGCACACTGCTGGGCCTGTCGAGATTGCTCCCCGAGTTCCCCATGATGTTGACAGTGTTCCCTGAATAGCTACTAAAAGTGTTAAATAACCCTTACCTCCATGCTGGGCAGGCTTTTCTGGGAAGGGGAGTACCTGGCCATCTTGCACCAGCTTTCTGGATTTCCAGCACCTAAGTGTTCTCCAGTTGCCTTCTCCTTACAGGACTTTACATTTATTACAAGAATACTTAATACCTTAGTGAGAAGTATTTGCATTTTAATGACTAATGGTCTGGGCTTTCCAGAGAACACATGTGAGTATTTATCCAACTCTTATGAAATAGAAAGAATCTCTTATGCTTATGGTAGTGTTGCTTAAATAGAGAAAGTAGCTCTGCACCAAAGCAGTGAATATGCCACTTATATTATATGGACAAATATTAAGAATTAGGTAAATAATTTAGATTTGGGATGATTTGTAGAACCTTAGCAGCACTGTATGGCCATTTAGCTAGGACTCAGAGGCATGGTAATGCTTTGGTTTTATTTCAGGAAAATGGGTTCAAGTCTAGGTGCTGCTAATCACCATGGTTCTTATATGACATTGAGCAAGTTATATTTCTGACACTTGGGTTCATTCCTGATATACCTGAATAGAAACAACTGCTCTGCTTGACTTCTAGTAGACTATGAAGTTTAAATGGAAGTGTACCACAGAATTATATATTGATAACAGTTTCCTTAAATTTAGAATTAAAAAAAAGAATAAAGTAATATTTATGAGTAATATTTATGAGCTGTAGGCCAGGAATAACTCAACGTAGGCAAAGTTGTTTTTAAGTTACAGATGAGGAAACTAACAGAGGGTAAGTGATTTACCCAAAGTCACATTGAAATAAGCATTACTGAAATGAGAAGTTATTTGATACTATGTCCTATTCTCTTTTTCTTAAGTAGGAAAATTTACGTCATGACTTGTATTTCATGTCATTAGAAGATTGGTATTCAAAGTTGGCATTAAAAGTTTAAAAAGTGGAGACCTTCAGAATGATTTGTTTCTTGCTTTTATCCACCAAAATGGGCCTATTTTCATTTGATTTACAGACTGGCCTCTTTAAAAATCTAGAGTTCCTAGATTAACATGATGAGTAAATGATGTATGAATGAATGAATGCCTCTCATACAGGCTATTGTATATTGGTGAAATTACTTGAGAGCTAGCCAAACTTTTGCTCTCAAAGGGAGACCATATAGACTCCCATAATAATTTTATTAAAAATATGCAAAAAAAGGCTTAGAAATGTTGGTTAGCTTATTCAGTATTGTCTCCAAGGAAACTCTCTCTCTCTCTCCTTCTCTCTCACTCTCTCTCTCTTTTTTTCTTGTAGCCTGATAATTAGTGTGTAGGAGGGATCCTGTGGAAGGACCTGTTAAATTATGTTAAATATTCATTTGTTCATTTTAGCATCTGGATAAAGACTTCTTTACACTTTGGAAAATATATATCCAAAGGAAACTTGAATTGACTTGGTGAACTATCTTCCTCCCAAAGAGAAGGATAAATAAACTGGAACTTTATATTTTCTTATGTTGCAAAAATATAAAAATATCATAAAGGAAAATCAAAGTTGTAATGGGTTGGTAGAACTGCTGAGTTAGTTGTAATATTTTTTAAACACTTTAGCATAGCAGTATTGATTTTCTATACATATGTATGCAGAAATATACAGGTGTTTACAATCTTGGTATAGTTTGTAATGAATTTTAAAGGTGTTACAACAGCAGCAACCCATTAATGATTAGCATTTCAAATCCAAGGTGGATAGAAGGTATGATGAAACAGCAAATTATACTTTTTAATAAGTGCATTGTTCTGAAAGAGATTATCGTATTCACTGACAGCCAATTCTGTGGTGATGAATTATTGTTTAAAAGCCTTTCCCTATGATATTTTTGGGAAGCAGTTAACAAATAACTGCTCAGCTAATTTTTATATATGCATTTATAAATCTTTGCTTTAGTTAAATTTCACACTGGGTTAACAGATAGATATTTTTGATAGTATATATACCTTCCTCACCTTCTCTTTCATTTAAATTTTCCAAGATAAAATAATTTTCCCAACCATGAAAATGGAGCATAATGTGAAAAAAATGGCATGGTTGAAGGTATAATTTTGGGTTTCATACCTGTTGCCCTTTCTAACAATAGGCACCAATCACCACCTAGAATTCCATAGTTATCTTGTCTTCAAATAATGAAACATTTGTTATGGTCCCTCAAATTGTGATTAAATTAAGGCCAAATTTCTATCTTACTTAGAAGTTCTTTCTGAGGTCTTTAAAAATCAAGGAAATTCTTCTATCCCTATACATTTTTTGGACCACAAGTTAGATTAAGCATAAGGGAAAACTGGCTTGTTTATTTTTAAATTGGAACAAATTAAAAGCTCACAAGACATTAAGGTTTTATGTTGTAAAATTTTTACTCTTAATTGTCCTAAACGTCTTAGGATTCTGGACTATAATATCAATAATCGTATGGTTTTCTGGTTGATCAATAGTTTTCCAGTTATTCACTCAACATAAGCTGTTTATTTCAGCATAAGACATCTAATGACAAATAGATGACATCAGAGATGATCTAGTTATGGAAAGTTTAAGGTCCACAGAAAGGATGCCCTCCAAACAAAACATTCTTCTTCAAAGACCTGAAATACAAACATTGGATGTTTTATTTTTTTTGCTTTTGGGTGCTTTTTGTCAATAAGAAGTTCTAAATGAAGTGCAGATATCCAGCCAGTGGGCTCAGAGCTGTGTCCTTCCCAGAAGCAGCAGCAGGAGAGAAGATCAGTAGAAAGGGAGGAAAGCTAGTTAGAAACTAAACTTCTTGACCTTAAAATTTTGCCTCCAGCTGCAATGAAAATTCATGGCTGAAGTATGTCATCCTCTCCTTCACAGTAAGTTGTTTCAACTTAATTTTTCAGAATACTTCTCTTGTAATGAATTTCTATTATTCACCTTTTGGGTGATACCCATTGGGGATTAGCAACAATACAACACTAATTATGCCTTAGTAAGTTTTTTTTTTAAATCATGTAGTTTTAAACAATAATGACTAATGTTAGACATGGATACTTGGAAAAGTTTACAACTTTTTGTCCTCATTTATCGCACCAATACCTTTATATTCATATGTATTTACAAATTTCCTCTACCTGCAAAGGGAGTTCCTAGAACAAGGACTATTCTGTAGGTTTAGTAAATTAATAGTCTATTGAAGATTAAGAAAAAGTGAAAGGCAGAATAGTCTTTTTATTATCTGCACATTTTCCAATTTTCTCTCAATATTATTTTATCCATTTTATTCACTAAATGTCAGTAAAGCATTACCCACATAAAAAGCTATGAGTAACTACAAAAAAAAATGTTTTACTTCCAAATAAAGTTCCATATAATTGTGCTTACCTTTGGAGATTCAGGTCAGTGTGAAGATTATTTGTTTATTCCTTGGCTAAGATTTCTTAATGTTGGTCTCCTATAGAAAGGAGTTTGTACTCATCATTGTGTGGATTGTTGCTCACCTAGAAATATATTGGACTGAAGTGTAAAATTATGTTCTGTGGTCGAACAAGCTTCTCTTTCTTCTGGGCTATCCATTCAGGACAGTTGTTTTCCCTTCTCTGATATAGAACCCTTACTAAAACTCAGAACTGGCATAGAGATTACACATTCCTTCTTTCAATTCAATCAAGCCTCTCACCTTTCAGAAAACTGTGAGTTTCATCTATTTAAATAAACTTACTGACAGAAGAGTGCCTGAGACCAGCTGGTTAGCCCAGATAGGCTACAGCAGATCACTGTAGACAACAGAAACAACAGCAGTTCAGAGATTTTTTTTGTTTCTTTGGGAGCATATCTTTCATCCTGTCATTGCAAAAATTGCACTGGACAAAGTTAAGCAAAGAAGAGTTCTGGTTACTGCAGTATGGGAAAAAAAAACTGAACTCATTTGCCCTAAAACAAAGGACATGAATATTTTTAAGCACTGGAGTTGTCTGAAGATTGTTAGGGAAGAAGATCAATCTATGGTATATGCCTAGCACATTGGGTTGTTCTTGATTTAGGAAATGTTTTTTCCTTTATGATTAGATCATCTGTGTTAACTAACTGGTGCCCATCTAAGTTAGGCTCCTGCCCTCCCACAGAAACTGGCAAATAGGGTAGCTATCTTCCTTGATTATATTTCAAAGAGTTCTTTCTGAGGTCTTAAACACATTCCTGTGTTACAAAACTAGCAAGAAGATTTTTAAATGATTTATATCTGAAAGGGGCAGAGAAAGAATTTATAATTACAAGTTTTCTAAAGCAAATGATCTAAGAAAAGAAATGCCAGGGGCCTAGGGTTAGGAAGAATCTTGTTTAAAGTTTTGTTAAACTGAGGGACATGTTAAGGCTGTCTTGATGAATAGTAAACATGATTTGTGTTCATAACATACCAGCCATGAAGTTTCCTTGATTTCCAAACAACCAATTTGAAAATCTGTATTACTTTGGAGTAAATTTGAACTGATGTGCATCTCTATGGTTGACCTATAAAATATTCTAAACAAATAAATAGTTAAATGAGAGAATTTTAAAATTTCTTGAAAACAATTTTAAAGTGCATTTTAAAAATTCTTAAGTGTCACCCAATATTACATCACCATTGGTTTAAAAATGATAAATCTAGGGGCACCTGGGTGGCTCAGTCAATTAAGCGTCTGACTTCGTCCCACAGTTTGTGAGTTCAAGCCCTACTTGGGCTCTGGGCTGACAGCTCAGAGCCTAGAGCCTGCTTTGGATTCTGTGTCTCCCTCTCTCTATCTCCCCCACTCATGCTCTGTCTCTGTCTCTCTCAAAAATAAATAAACATTAAAAAAATTTTAATGATAAATCTTTCCTATCCATTAAAACCAATCACCTAGTGGCAAGATATATTCAAAGTACTGAATCGGAAAAATATGCAGCCAAGAATTCTTTATCCAGTAAGGCAGTCATTCAAAATAGAAGGAGAGATAAAGAGTTTCCCAAACAAACAAAAGATAAGAGTTCATGATCAGTAAACAGCCCTGCAAGAAATTTTAAGGGGAACTCTTTGAATGGAGAAAAGACAAAACAAAACAAGAAAGACTGAAAACAACAAAGACTAGAAAGGACCAGAGAACATCACCAGAAACACCAACTCTACAGGCAACAAAATGGCACTAAATTCATATCTTTCATATCATTCATTTCTATAAATGACAATGGACTAAATGCTCCAATCAAAAGACATATCAGAATGGATTAAAAAAAAAAAACAAGATGCATCTATATGCTGCTTACGAGAGACCTATTTTAGACCTAAAGCCACCTTCATATTGAAAGTAAGGGGATGGGGAACAATCTATCATGCTAGAGTTTTCTCCAGGTCTGTGGGCTGCCTTTTCACTCTGTTGAATAGAGTCTTTTCATTCACAAAAATTAAATATTAAAATTATCATTGAGTCCAATTTATCTATTTTTTTCTTTTGTTGACTCTACTTTTAGAATTTCATCCAATAAATAACTGCCAAATCCAATGTTGTGAAGATTATGCCTTAGGGTTTTTTCTAAAAGTTTTATTTCAATTCTTAACTTTAAATGTTTGATCCATTTGAGTTAATTTTTTGTATATAGTGTTAGCTAAGGGTCCAGCTTCAGTCTTTTGCATGTGGATAACCACTTTCCCCAGCACCATTTATTGCAAAGACTATCCTTTCCCCATTGAATGGTCTTAGCAACTTAAATAATAATATATGTGAGGGTTTATTTTTAGGCTCTCTATTCTATGCTATTGGTCTATATATTTGTTGTCTTTATACCAGTACCACACTGTTTTAATTATTGTAAGTTTGTAGTAGTTTTGAAATCCCCAAGTGTGAGTCCTCCAACTTTGTTCTTTTTCAAGATTGTTTTTGGCTGTTGAGGGTCCCTTGAGATTACATATGAACTTTAGAATGAGTTTTTGTATTCCTTCCCAAAATTTCATTGGGATTTTGATAGGGATGGCATTTATTCTGTAGATCCCTTTGGGTAGTATTGACATGAAATCTTAACAATATTAAATCTTCCATGAGCATCGGATTTCTTATCATTTATTTACATTTTCTTTAATTTCTTTCAGCAATGTTTTGTAGTTTTCTTTAACCTCCTTGATTAATTTATCAGTATTTTATTCTTTTTTATTTCATTGCAAATTGTATTATTTTCTTAAGTTCGTTTTTAATTGTTCATAGTTAGTATATAGAAATGCAACTGGTTGTTGTGTGTTTTATTTGTGACCTACTTTGCTGAATTGATTTATTAGTTTTAATTTTTTTTGTGGAATCTTTAGAATTTACTATATTCATGATAATATTATCTGTGAACATTAATTAGGATGATCTCTGCATATTCTTCATATATGGCTTTTATTACATTGAGATAGTTGATTTCTACTCCTAATTTGTTGAGTTTTTTTTAAATCATGAAATAATGTTAAATTTTGTCAAAATTTTTGTTGCCATCAATTGAGATGATCATGTGGTTTTTTCCTTCATTCTGTTAATGTAGTGTATTACATTGCCAAGTTTTGTAAGTTAAATAATCTTCACATTCCAGGAATAAATCTCACTTGATCTTGGTATAAAAATCTTTTTGCAATGCTGCTGAATCCAGTTTGCTAGTATTTTGTTGATCATTTTTGTATCAGTGCTCAAAAGGGTTATTGGTTTATAGTTTCTTCTAGTGTCTTTGGTTTTGGTGTTAGGGTAATACTGGCCTCAAAGAACGAGTTAGGAACTATTCCTCGCTCTTCACGTTTTGGGAAATTATGAGAAGTATTACTGTTAATTCTTCTTGAACCTTTTGATAGAATTCACCAATGAAGTCATCAGGCCCAGAGATTTTCATTAGTGGGAGATGTATGATAACTAATTCACTATCCTCACTGGTTATAGGGTTATTCATATATTCTATTTCTTTGTAATTTAGTCTTGGTAGGTTTTGTATTTGTAGGAATTTGTCCATTTCATCTAGGTTATCCAATTTGTTGACATAAAATTATTTATAGTCTTTTCTTATAATATTTTCCATTTCTGTAGAATTAATTGTAATGTCCTCACTTTTATTTCTGATTTTTAGTAATTTGAGTCTTAATTTCTTTCTCATTCTATCTAGCTAAAATTCTGTCAAGTTTGTTCATCTAGAACCCTGTAATTCTTATAAGCTATTCTCAGCTTGATTGCATACAAATTTTGAGTGCCTAATATGTGCCAGACAATGTACATGACATGGAGTTTTATTTGTAAAACTATGAAGACTGTGTATATCACTTTGTTTTATTTTCACAGTGACCCACTGGGGAACAGTATTATTATTTCCACTATCTGTATTATAAAACTGAGATACAGAGAAGCTGTATCCAAGGTCACAAAACTTGTAAGAGGCAAAACCATATTTAAACCTAGGCAATCTTCCTGCAGAGCAACATACTTAGCCACTATGCCAAACAAGTAAATATAAAAATCATTAATTATTCTGTTTTTGATTTTAGCTATTCTTACAGGTGTGAGTTGATATTTCCATGCAGTTTTTATTTGCATTTCCCTGATGATTAGTGATTTCAAGCATCTTTTCATGGGTCTGTTGGTCATCTATACGTCTTTGGAGAAATGTCTGTTCATATCTTGGGTTCATTTTTCAATTGGATTGTTCTTTTTTTGGTGTTGAGTTGTGTATGTTTTTTATATATTTTAAGTATAACCCCCTTATCATATATATCATTTGCAAATATCTTCTCCCATTTGGTGGGTTGTCTTTTTGTTTCATTTATGGTTTTCTTTGCAATGCAGAAGCTTTTTATTTTGGTGTAGTTCCAATAGTTTATTTTTGCTTTTGTTCCCCTTGCCTTAAGGGACAAGGGAAAATGTTTTCTTGGATGATCACAAAGAGATGACTGCCTATGTTTTCTTCTAGGAATTTTATGGTTTCAGGTCTCAGATTTAGGTCCTTAATCAATTTTGAGTTTATTTTTTGTATCTGGTGTAAGAAAGTAGTCCAGTTTCATTCTTTTGCAGGTAACTGTCTAGATTTCCCAACACCATTTGTTGAAGAGACCGTCTTTTTCCCATTGTATATTCCCTCCTCCTTTGTCATAGATTAATTGACCATATAATCATGGGCTTATTTCTGGGTTCTGTATTCTGTTCCATTGATCTATGGTCCATTTTTTTTTTATGCCAGTACCATACTATTTTGATTACTATAGCTTTGTAGTATATCTTGAAATCTGGGATTGTGATACCTCCAGTTTTGTTGTTCTTTCTCAAGATTGCTTTGGCTCTTTGGGATCCTTTGTGGTTCCATACAAATAAATACTTGATAAATCCTATAAAGGGTGGGGGGAAAGCCTGGTATGAGAGAGAATACAAGTGTGATTCTATTTTAGAGTGGGTAGTCACACAAGGCCACTCTGAGTGAGGATGTCATATTTTAGTTGAATTTTAAACTTGAGTAAGAGCCATCATCTAAAAGACTGAGACCCCAGTAATCCCTTATGGTAATCAATCAACCCAGCTGTACCCTTATAGCCACCCATGTTTGTCCTTCTCCTTCCTGCTTTCATGACTGTGCCCTTTCCTATGTTGTCATCTTTTCCACTTAAGAATCATTTTTTGGCTTAATGTAAAATTTACCTTCTTACTGCTCTGAAATCTTATGACATATAATAATTCATGTGCAAGTTCTCTGATAGTCCCTTGTCCTGTATTATTGGTGTATATGTTTATATTCAATAAGCCATATAAACACTGATCAGTTACACAGCCCCTCCACCTATTCTGAGAGGTTCTTTACCTCTGTAGGTCATGTCATGTAATACCAAGTGAATATCACTGTGCTAGCTATAGGTGCTAAAACCAGGGCTGGACCTCTGATCTGAGAATGGTAAATATTTGTTTTTCAGGTGTTTATCTTTGTTCCCCAAACCATAACATAGGACTCTAAAAGATAGAGACCATACATGTGTTTTATTGTTTTGTAACCATCTCTCCCCAACACATGTAAATGCATATTCATAGAGTATTATTCTTAAAAAATATTTTTCCTCTTATATGAGTGAAAAGCAGTCTCAAGTGACCCCTCAGTGGTAATAGAGTTTTCCAGGATGTGAGACATCAGAGAATATGATGAGTTTCTACAACTCTAGTTCTATCCCAGCACAACAGCAATGCTTGTTCCAAATTGTTTGAGTATACAACTCTAAAATGTACAGTTCTGACCATGAGAATACAGATACAGAGCATAGGATGTGTATGGTGAGTGGTGGCAGATGAGGCTGAACATGTAGTCAGGCATCTTTCTTTGCCATGCTAAATACTTTGAACATTGTCCTGTGGATAACAGGAAGCCATTGAACAATTAAATGTAAAGCAGTAACCTGGTCAGATATATGTGCTAAAAGATCACTGTCTCTGATCTGGCAGTGACAGATTTAAAATGGAAGTTCCTATAGTCATAATTGAGAAGAAGGCTGCTGTAGTAGTCAAGAGGAGAAATAAATAGCGGGCTGTGAGAGAATTTATGGGGCCAACAGCTGAGATTTTTACAATGTTTAACTGACTAGAATTAGAGATCAACTGGCTATAAGTGATGAAAGAAAGGAGGGTAGGACAAACATTAGATTCTTATGTGAAATCCTGACTGTGTCATGGTACATTTATCATGATCATAAATACAGAAGGAGCAAATTTAGAGTGGCTGAGGATGGAGGAAATTATTATAAATTTAGTTTTAAACATGTTGATATTGGGTTATGTATAGGACATAGCAAAATGTTAAATAGTAAGGTGCAAAAATCTAGTTTTGGGAAGTGGCTGGACTAGAAATGAAGCTGTCAGAGTCATCACTACATAGGTGATGATAGAATTCCTGGCAAGGAATGAGACAGCTGAGGAAGGAGAAGGGCAGAGAGAAGCCAAGGAGAAAACTCAGGATGAACAATGGTTAAAGTGTGAGTATTTTAATCAATCAATGATCATTTCCATGAGCAAACAGCATGTTAACATAATACTAGCCATAATAAGGGTGGAGGAAAAATAATAAAGTAATAAAAGATATAGCTGTGGTCATGAACTGTCTTGGTATATACTTTTATGTTAGATACTGTGTCCTATAAGAAAAGAAGTGTTATCATGGAAGCCAAGAGAGCAATGATATTAAGAAGGACTGTGAGCAATGTCAAAGAGAGATGAGGAGAGAAAAGCCTCACTGGAATACACCTTAGGTGTTTGTGGGGAAAGCTTAGTTCTAATTACTTTTAGAAGGTGCAGGGAATGTTCAGTAAGTGATTAAAGCCACTGTGTTGTAGGGTAGTTCTATTTTTAAGTTTTAAATTTTTGAGAACTTCCACACTGTTTTCCAGAGTGATTGTACCAGTTTGCATTCCCACCAACAGTGTAAGAGGGTTCCCCTTTCTCCACATCCTCACCACGATGTGTTGTTTCCTGTGTTATTTTTAGCCATTCTGACAGGTGTGTGAGGTGGTTGCTCATCATGGTTTTGATTTGTATTTCCCTGATGATGAGTTATGTTGACCATGTTTTCACATGTCTGTTAGCCATCTGGATATTTTCTTTGGAAAAATGTCTATTCATGTCTTCTGCCCATTTCTTAAAAGGATTATTTGTTTTTCAGGTATTGAGTTTGATGAGTTTTTTATAGATTTCGGATACTATTCCTTTATCAGTTATGTAATTTGCAAATATCTTCTCCCATTCTGAAGATTGCCTTTTAGTTTTGTTGGTTGTTTACTTCACTGTGCAGAACTTTTTTATCTTGATGAAGTCCTAATAGTTTATTTTTGCTTTTGTTTTCCTTGCCTCTGGAGATGTGTCTAGTAATAATTTAGTACAATTGATGTCAAAGAAGTTGTTGCCTGTGTTGTCCTCTAGGATTTTGAGGATTGTAGGTCTCACATTTAGGTTTTTCATACATTTTGAATTTATTTTTGTGGATGGTGTAAGAAAGTGGTTCGGTTTTCTTTAGCTGTCCAGTTTTCCCAACACCATTTTTTGAAGACAATTTTTCCATTGATATTCTTTCCTGTGTTGTCAAAAATGAGTTGACCATATACTTGTGGGTTCATTTCTGGGTTTTCTAGTGAGTTCCACTATGTGTCTGTTTTTGTGCCAGTAACATACTGTCTTGATCACTGCAGCTTTGTAATAAAACTTGAAGTCTGGAATCGTGGAATTCCTGGAAGCTGGAATCCAGCTTTGCTTTTCTTTTTCAAGATTGCTTTGGGTATGCGGGGTCTTTTGTAGTTCCATATACATTTTAGGATTGTTTGTTCTAGCTCTGTGAAAAATGCTGGTGATATTTTGATAGGAATTGCATTAAACGTGTAGATTGCTTTGGGGCTCATGGGTGGCTCAGTTGGTTAAGTATCTGACTCCTGATTTCGGCTTAGGTTATGCTCTCATGATTTTTAAGTTTTATCCCCACATGGGCTCTGTGCTGATAGCGTGAAGCCTGGTTGGGATTCTCTCTCCCTCTCTCTCTGCCCCTCCCTGGCTTGCTCACTCTCTTGCACGTGTGTTCTCGCTCTCTCTCTCTCAAAATAAATAAACTTAAAAAAACCCCGTGTAGATTGTTTTGGGTAGTATAGACATTTTAACAATGTTTGTTCTTCCAATTCATGAGCATAGGATGTTTTTCCATTTCTTTGTGTCATCTTCAATTCCTTTCATCAATATTTTATAGTGTTCAGAGTATAGGTCTTTCACCTTTTTGATTAAGATTACTCCTAGATATCTTCTGAGTTTTGGTGCAGTTGAAAATGGGATCAGTTCTTGATTTCTCTTTCTGCTACTTCATTATTGGTATATAGAAATGCAGCAGATTTCTGTACACTGATTTTGTATCCTGCAACTTTACTGAATTCATGTATCATTTCTCACAATTTGGGGTCGGAGTCTTCAGGTTTTCTACATAGAGTATCATGTCATCTTCAATTAGTTGAAGTTTGACTCCCTCCTTGCTGATTTGGATGACTTTTATTTCTTTTTGTTGCCTGATTGCTGAACTAGGACTTCTATCACTATGTTAAATAACAACGATGAGAGTGGACATCCTTGTCTTATTTCTGACCAGAGAGGGAAAGCTCTCAGTTGTTCCCCATTGAGGTTGATATTAGGTGTGGGTCTTTTTTTATATGGCCTTTATGATGTTGAAGTATGTTCCCTCTATCCCTACTTCATTGAGGGTTTTTATCAAAAATCGCTGTACTTTCTCAAATGCTTTTTCTGCGTCTATTGAGAGGATCATATGGTTCTTATCCTTTCTTTTATTAATGTCGTATATTAAATTGATTGATTTGAAAATATTGAACCACCCTTACTGCCCAGGAATAAATCCCACTTGACTGTGGTGAACAATTCTTTTAATATACCATTGGATTCCATTTGCCAGTATTTCATAGAGAATTTTTGCATCCATATTCATCAGTGATATCAGACTATAACTCTCTTTTTTAGTGTAGTCTATGTCTGGTTTTGGAATCAAGGTAATCCTGGCCTCACAGAATGAGTTTGTAAGTTTTCCTCCCATTTTTATTTTTTGGAATAGCTTGAAAAGAATAGGCATTAACTCTCCTTTAAATATTTGGTAGAATTCCCTGGGAATCCATCTGGCCCTGGACTTTTGTTACTTAAGAGGTTTTTTTTTTTTAAGTTTATTTATTTATCTTTTGAGAGAAAGAGAGAGAAAGATTTCAGTGGAGGGCCAGAGAGAGAGAATTCCAAGCAGGCTTCACACTAGCAGTGCAGAGCCCAATGCAGGGCTCAAACCCATGAACCATGAGATCATGACCTGAGACAAAATCAACAGTCAAACACTTAACTGACTAAGTTATCCGCTCGCCCCTTGTTTGGAGATTTTTCATTACTGATTCAATTTCTTTGCTGTTTATTGATCTGTTCAAATTTTTATTTCTACCTGTTTCAGTTTTGGTAGATTATGTTTCTAGGAATTTATCCATTTCCTTCAGATTTCCCAGTTTGTTGGCATATACTTTTTCATAATATTCTGTTATAATTATTTGAATTTCTCTGGTGTTGGTAGTGATCTCTCTCATTTGTAATTTTATTTATTTGTATCCTTTCTCTTTTCAATACATCTGGCTATTGCTTAGGGGTTTATCATTTTATTAATTCTTTCAAAGAACCAGCTCCTGGTTTCATTGATCTGTTCTACTATTTTTTTGTTTGTTTCTATATCATTTATTTTTGCTCTAATCTTTATTATTTCCATTCTTCTGCTGGCTTTAGGCTTAATTTGTTGTTCTTTTTCTATTTCCTTCATGTGTAATGTTAGGTTGAATATTTGAGGGTTTTTTTTTTTTTTTTTTGCTACTTGAGTAGGCCTGTATTGCTATGTATTTCCCTCTTATGACCTCTTGTTGTGTGAGAATGGAAAATCTTGAGGCTCTTATATGATGTAGTACCATAAGACATCTCCCTCATTAAGGCATGCTGTCCTGATTATTCACTGTTTAAACAAACCTGACTCTTTCCTTTGGGGAGTTTAAATGGAAAACATCAAGATAGAAAGTCATTTGTTTTTTTTTAATTTTGGATGTTTGGGTTTTTTTGTTTGTTTTGTTTTTGCCTATAGAATCTAAAGAAAGGCAAAAGGAACCTTTCTGAAAACATTTCTATCAAAGTAAAGAGGCACAGAAACAGACCTAAGAGAGGAAAAAGAAGACTTTCCATTTGATATGGCAAACCTGTCAGTAAGATATGTGATTTATCCTATGGGAGGAGCACTATGGAAAGTATTAAGAAAATTGAAAGAAGAGTCCTTAAGCTGGGAATAATCACATCAGTGCTAGGGACCTCAGAAAGGAGGAGAACCTAGGGAAAAACAAATGTGGTATCTTGCTAAAATGTCATTTGAAGAAATGAGGCTTTGAAACTAAAAAAAATGGAAAATTTCTATATATTGTATAGATCATGCTTTGAACAAAATAGAGATCAAATGTCTAGAAAGTGCATGATAAGTTTTTAGTTTGGCCTATATAAATAACAGTAAGGCTATTGAGATGAACAAACTATGACATACTAAGCTTAGGTAACTATCACTAAACTAGGCCAAACTCTCTTCACCAAATTTGATGTCTTTGTAACCTACATGGCTAGAGACCAACTTTATTTAAGTTTTACCTCTATAATTTAAACATAATTTTTTGTCTCTCACTTACAGTGACCGTATATGAGAGATATGGGTTCTCGGAGTATAGTCCTCACAGAATTTGAATGCTACTCTTTAAAAAAAATCCCACAAAAATTATTAATTTAAGAGACTCATGACAATAATGATTTTTCTTTGAATATTTTCAAACAGAAGCTGCTTAAAAGAATGCTATAGAGGTTATTAATCAACATTAGTTAGAAGTTAGATTAATTGACCTCTTAGATTCTTCCTGCTCTTTAACTCTACATTTCTTTGAAACAAGTAGGGTTAAAACAGAAAAGGAGGCAAATTATTTTACTGTCTATCCTACACTAAAACTGTGGCATACTAAACATTAGTAGATCAAGACCCAGTCTTTTTCTGATACTTTATTTACAATGATTAGAGAAAATATAAGTAAATAGTTGGTTCTATTTTATTTCTGAAAATTAGTTAATTTCACTCTTTTGGAAACATTTCTAAGTTGATTCCATTAAAAGGATTTTTATCAAATAGTTTTGAGACTTACTGAAAAACACTGGTGTTTTGGAAATCAACCATTATTTAAAGATCATTTGCTGAATTAAATGTGCTATAAAAATTGCAAAAAAATATTTATAAAACTTATTTTTTGTATTTAATGTTTGCATTTTAATATTTTACAGGAATACTTGCATCAGATATTTAGTTTCTTAAGAGAAAGCATAATACCCATTCTATTATTAAGGTGTACTTTTAGAAAGTCTTTGAATCTATCTGTCTGATGTCTTTCATCTCTGTATTCTTGTGAGTGAAAAAAATCATTGGGAAACGTTAAAATATTCAAAAAGCATACATGCTGGAAAACATTAAGCTAAAAAATGTTGATGAAATACAAAAACACAAAGACTGACATGATGATGTATTCAAATTTGGAGCAAAATGACTAGTGCACTTATGGGTAATGTTTAGAGATAGTTAATATTTTGTTTGATGGGGTAAAGAAAGAGATTGATAGTGAAATTAGAAAGATATTCATCTTGGCCATTAAGGAATTAAAACCATGCATAAGTATAATGAGTGCTATTGAACATTATATGGGTTAGACTTAAATAATAGATTGAACACAGATTTTAGAAGTTGCTTTCTTCTTTGTGTCTTTTCTCTCATTCTGTTACATATATGCCTATAACACACATCAGAAACACACAGAGACAAAACTACATACTTTGAGCATACACCCACACCCACAAATGAAAAACAGAAGTGTGTGTGTGTGTGTGTGTGTGTGTGTGTGTGTGTAAGAGAGAGATCGTTAGCTGTACACTTTCTACACTCCCCTAATTTTGGCAGAAGAGATTGAAGAAAGCTTAGAATAAATAGAAAACTTAGGATAAGAAGAAAGTATAAAAGGTGCATTAGTAGCCCAGGTAACAGAAATACTAGATTGCCTAGGGGCTGATAGACAAACTCACTTGTAAGGAGAAGTTGTTGTCTGATGTGAAATAGACAAGAAAAATGGAGGAGAAGCTGATCATTGAATTGGGCTTCTAGCAGGTATATGCACATCTTGTGCCCTGTCACTCTAGAACAACTGAAATAAAGTCTTATCCACTATTTCACCAGAGTAGCTAAGTTTCCTGCCTTGAGGGAAAGCCTCCTGTGTACTTATAAGAATGCAAAATTATCCTACCAGCAATAAATGCTACAAATTTAATATATATCTATGACAAACTCAAAGCTGAGGTGGAAATAATCTTATATGGATTCGATTTAAATACCTAAAACAACTACCAAACAGCCTAACTCATGTTTTGTTACTGTGGAACTGAATTTATTAACTGGATCAAATTTGTGAGGCAAAATAGCTGGAACAAGTTCCATCTACCTTAGAGGGAGGAATAGAATTAGAAATGGAAAGAGATTATGAAATTTGTCTACCTGGAAATCTTTTAGGAAATCACATCCACTGCCAATCCTTTTAGGGGAAATCTACCTGTAAGGCAGAGGGAGAGAAAAACAAATCAGGGATTAATGTTTATCTTTATAAAGCCCATGGCTAACAGGAATTACTCACTTTCTTTCCCCTCCCCACCCCTAACTTCACTGAGATATAACTGACAAATAAAAATTAAAAATGTATATATTTAAGGTATACAATATGATATTTGAATATACATACACATTGTGAAATAATAACCACAGTCAAGCTAACTAGCATATCTATCACCTAACATAGGTACCATTTCTTCTCTTCTTTCCTCCCATCCTTCCTTTCTTTTTTAGTGGTAAAAACACTTAAGACCTACCTTTCAGCAAATTTTGAGGATACAATCCTGTGTTGTTAACTGTTGTCACATTGCTGACATTATATCTCCAGAACTGTTTTATGTAACTGAAACTGTCGAAAGGCCAGAATGTAGAATACCTAAAGGAAGTAGGATTTCAGGCTGAGTTTAGTGAGACATGAGGCAATATAGTGTCGCTTGCACAGTGTTCTCCCAAGCCACATGGACATTGGCATGAGGTAGTCTAATTTGTGAGGATTAGATCAGGAGATGCATGTGAAGCTCTTAAGTGCAGAGTATGTTGGCCACATAGTAAATGTTTGGTATGAACTGGAAGTGCCAGTAGTGAGAGAGATAATGGTGATGGTGTCATGCATAAAGGGAGGTACTGCCAGCCAAGGGACTAAGGTGCTAAAGAACTGCTTGACCCAGGGCAGGATTCCCCTGTGGACTAAACCCTTGTATAACTTGTGTATGGCCTAAGAGATTGTTGCTCACCTTCCTGCGAGTGACGTATTAGAAATGCCCTGGAAGTGCAAAATAAAAATGTATTTAGGAGAAACAGGATGAGGTTTTTGTTGGCTAATAATCCTCCTAAGTTTGTTGGCTTTCTTCATTTCAAGCATTATACTCCATTACAACATTTAATATCTCATTTTAGTATGGTCCTTTATTATTTTTTTTGTATGGTCCTTTAAACACCTGTTCAAATCCACTTTTCTAATTTTTAAGTCACTTTATTCACTCAGAAGGATTCACAAGAATTGCTGGACAACCCACTTGATCAAATAGTAATTCAAATACTTGTAGTCATTCATAAGGTGACCCGTTGACATCTATTCAGGATAAATGACTTGTTTACTTCTAATGTTTCTGTATAGATTTTATTTTATAAAAAAATCTTTGATCAATTTTTCTGGTTCTTCCATTGATCTCTAAATAGTTTTCTCAAAAATGGTCTTCCCACTGTAAGATACCTTTTATCTATAGCATTCAACACAATGCCATGCACATAGCAGATCTTCCATAAATAATAGTTGAAAGAAGGCAGAAAAGAATAAAGGAAGAAGGAAGAAAGGTGACAGCAGGGTGTAGGTGTTTGCTTGTGTTGTGTAGTTTAAAGGATTTTGAGACAGACCTCTTAAAATACTTCTCTAAGGAGAGAATAGGTGAATTAGAAGATAAAATTATGGAAAAAGAGGAAGCTGAGAAAAAGATAAAAAAATCCAGGAGTATGAGGGGAGAATTGGAGAACTAGGTGATGCAACCAAATGTAATAATATCCATATCATAGGAATTCCAGAAGAAGAAGAGAGAGAGAAAAGGCCTGAAGGTGGACTTGAACAAATCATAGCTGAGAACTTCCCTGATCTGGGAAAGAAAACGGCATTGAAATCCAAGAGGCACAGAGAAGTCACTTCAGACATAACGAATCCATCTTCTGCATGATATATCATTGTGAAACTGGCAAAATACAAGGATAAAGAGAGAATCCTGAAAGCAGCTAGGGATAAACAGGCCATGACTACAAAGGTAGACACATAAGGGTAGTAGCAGACCTAGGTACTGAAACTTGGCAGGCCAGAAAGGAATGGCAGGAAATCTTCAATGTGATGAACAGGAAAAATATGCAGCCAAGAATCCTTTACCCAGCAAGTCTGTCATTCAAAATAGAAGGAGAAATAAAGGTTTTCCCAAACAAACAAACTGAAGGATTCATCATCACTAAATGAGCCCTACAAGAGATCGTAAGTGGGACTCTGTGACTGAAATGTTGCAAGGACCACAAAGTACCAGAGACATCACTACAAACATGAAACCTACAGACATCACAATGACTCTAAACCCATATCTTTCAATAATAACACTGAAGGTAAATGGACTAAATGCGCCAACCAAAAGACATAGGGTAGCAGAATGGATAAAAAAACAAGACCCACCTATTTGCTGTCCACAAGAGACTCATTTTAGACTTGGGGACACCTTCAGATTGAAAGTGAGGAGATGGAGAACTGTCTGTCATGCTACTGGAAGTCAAAAGAAAGCTGGAGTAACCATTCTTATATCAGACAAACTAGACTTTAAATTAAAGGTTGTAACAAGAGATGAAAAGGGGCATTATGTAATAATTACAGGGTCTATCCATCAGGAAGACCTAACAGTTACAAATGTCTATGCACCGAATACGGGAGACCCCATATACATGAAACAATCACAAACATAAGCAACCTTATTGATAAGAATGTGGTAATTGACAGTGACTTTAACACCCCACTTACAACAATGGATAGATCATCTAGACACAGGATCAATAAGGAAACAAGGGCCCTGAATGATACATTGGATCAGATGGACTTGACAGATATATTTAGAACTCTGCATCCCAAAGCAACAGAATATACTTTCTTCTTGAGTGCACATGGAACATTCTCGAAGATAGATCACACACTGGGTCACAAAACAGCCCTTCATAAGTATACAAGAATGGAGGTCATACCATGCACACTTTCAGACCACAATGCTATGAAACTTGAAATCAACCACAGGAAAAAGTCTGGAAAACCTCCAAAAGCATGGAGGTTAAAGAACACCCTACTAAAGAATGAATGGGTCAACCAGGCAGTTAGAGAAGAAATTAAAAGATATATGGAAACAAATGAAAATGAAAATACAACAATCCAAATTCTTTGGGATGCAGCAAGGGCAGTCCTGAGAGGAACATACATTGCAATGCAGGCCTATCTCAAGAAACAAGAAAAATCCAAAATACAGAATCTAACAGCACACTGAAAGGAACTAGAAGAAGAACAGCAAAGATACCTCAAACCCAGCAGAAGAAGAGAAATAATAAAGAACAGAGCAGAAATAAACAATATAGAATCTTAAAAAAACTGTAGAGCAGATCAATGAAACCAAGAGTTGGTTTTTTGAAAAACAAACTGGACAAACCTCTAGCCAGGCTTCTCAAAAAGAAAAGGGAGATGACCCAAATAGATAAAATCATGGATGAAAATTGAATGATTACAACCAATCCCCCAGAAATACAAGCAATTATCAGGGAATACTATGAAAAATTTTATGCCAACAAACCGGACAACCCGGAAGAAATGGACAAATTCCTAAGCACATCCAAAACTAACCACTAACCACTTCCAAAACTCAAACAGGAATAGAAAATTTGAACAGACCCATAAGCAGCGAAGAAATTGAATCAGTTATCAAAAATCTCCGAACAAAGAAGAGTCCAGGACCAGATGGCTTCCCTGGGGAATTCTACCAGACATTTAAAGCAGAGATAATACCTATCCTTCTCAAGCTGTTCCAAAAAATAGGAAGGGTAGGAATACTTCCAGACTCATTCTATGAAGCCAGCATTACTTTGATTCCTAAACCAGAGACCCAGCAAAAAAAGAGAACTATAGGCCAATATCCCTAATGAATATGGATGCAAAAATTCTCAACAGATACTAGCAAATCGAATTCAACAGCATATAAAAAGAATTATTCACCATGATCAAGTGGGATTCATTCCTGGGTTGCAGGGCTGGTTCAACATTCTCAAATCAATTGATGTGATACATCACAGTAATAAAAGAGAAGATAAGAACCATATGATCCTGTCAATCGATGCAGAAAAAGCATTTGACAAAATTCATCAATTTCTAGATAGAAGGAACATGCTTAAAGATCATAAAAGCCATTTATGAAAAGCCCACAGCTAACATCATCCTCAATGGGGAAAAACTGAGCTCTTCCCCCCCGGAGATCAGGAACACGACAGGGAAGTCCACTCTCACTGCTGTTGTTTAACATAGTGTTGGAAGTTCTAGCATCAGCAATCAGACAACAAAAGGAAATCAAAGGCATCAAAATTGGCAAAGATGAAGTCAAGCTTTCACTTTTTGCAGATAACAGGATACCGTACATGGAAAACCCGATAGACTCCACCAAAAGTCTGCTAGAACTGGTAGATGAATTCAGCAAAGCCGCAGGATAAAAATTAATGTCCAGAAATCAGTTGCATTCTTATCCACTAATAATGAAGCAACAGAAAGACAAATAAAGAAATTGATCCCATTCACAATTGCACCCAGAACCATAATACCTAGGAATAAA
>NC_064816.1:124439436-124468654 GCF_023721935.1 Panthera uncia
ATACAAATCAAAACCACACCCAGATACCACCTCACACCAGTCAGAGTGTCTAAAATGAAATCAGGAGACTATAGATGCTGGAGAGGATGTGGAGAAGTGGGAACCGTCTTGCACTGTTGGTGGGAATGCAAACTGGTGCAGCCACTCTGGAAAACAGTGTGGAAGTTCCTCAAAAAATTAAAAATAGATCTACCCTATGACCCAGCAACAGCACTGCTAGGAATTTACCCAAGGGATACAGGAGTACTGATGCATAGAGGCACTTGTACCCCAATGTTTAATAGCAGCACTTTCAACAATAGCCAAATTATGGAGAGAGCCTACATGTCCATCAATTGATGAATGGGTAAAGAAGTTGTGGTTTATATACACAATGGAATACTAGTTGGCAATGAGAACGAATGAAATATGGCCTTTTGTAGCAATGTGGAGGGAACTGGAGAGTGTTATGCTAAGTGAAATAAGTCATACAGAGAAAGACAGATACCGTATGTTTTCACTCTTATGTGGATCCTGAGAAACTTAACAGAAGATCATGGCGGAGGGGAAGGGGAAAAAAAGTTAGGGAAGGAGGCAAACCATAAGAGACTCTTAAAATACTGAGAATAAACTGAGGGTTGATGGTAGGGTGGAGGGCGGGGAAAGTGGGTGATGGGCATTGAGGAGGGCACCTGTTGGGATGAGCACTGGGTGTTGTATGGAATCCAATTTGACAATAAATTTCATATTAAAAAAATAAAATACTCCTCTAAATACCTGAAATTCCAACAGTGAAATTTATTTCTGAATATTATACATTTCCATTCTCAAATACACCTATAATGAGTCCTTAACACTTTAGTGAGAATTAGTTCATGGGCACATTGTCTTTCCTCTTATAGAAAAATTTATAATAGTGTCAGAATATCTGTTCTATAACAGCTATGATCTTGATGTCTTTTATAAATATCGGAATGATGTCAACATAAAAGTGAAG
This sequence comes from Panthera uncia, assembly GCF_023721935.1. NCBI lineage: Eukaryota > Metazoa > Chordata > Mammalia > Carnivora > Felidae > Panthera > Panthera uncia. The sequence goes on from NC_064816.1 coordinate 124,440,413, forward strand.
TCACCCTGATTGATATGTGACTAATTCTAGGCAGAGTGAGCTGGTGTAGCAATAATTAGAAACTTCTGCAGGAAAAGAAAAATCCATTCGTTTGAATGCTGCACAGATGGGAGTCCTTTTGGCTATATTTTAAGACAGTGGAGAATGAGCGCTTACACTTTGTGATGCATATCCAGAAAGCCAAACCCCTACTTTACCCAGCTTTCCACTTCTGGCAGTTCATTCATCCTCTTGTGTTCCATCCACAGTGTCTCTGCACCTGTAAGCCAGCATTCCTACTATATTGTTTTTGTAAATGTTTAATGTCTTCGAAGCAGCCTGTAGTCATGCTGAGTGCCTGTGTAGCTGTCCAAATTATCTCCGGAGGTACCAGTTATGGTTTGGGTTAGTGCCTCTGCTTCCCAAGTAGCCTAGAATGTGAGTGGTCTTCTCAATTCTGTTTTTCCCACCAACCCTGACCCTGTTACTTGAGTATGATTTTAAAGAACTTGCATCTTGGGGGAATACATAAATTGGGTTATGGTAGAAATTTTCTTAAACATTACCAGGGTGTTAGTAGAGGTGTCTGGGATGCTGTTTGGAGTAGGGTAGACATAAAACAGAGCTTCTCAAAATTTCAGTGTGTTGGAATCAGCCCAAGATCTTGTTAAAATGCAGATTCTGAATAGTAACTCTGGATGGGATCCAAGATCTTGCCTCTCTAACAAGCTCCAGGTGATGCTTGCTGCTGGTCCAGGGAGGACACTTTAAGAAGCAAGGAACTGGAGAGTGTTATGCTAAGCGAAATTAGTCAGAGAAAGACAAATATCATATGACTTCACTCATATGAGGACTTTAAGAGACAAAACAGATGAACATAAGGGAAGGGAAACAAAAATAATATAAAAACGGAGGGGGGGGACAAAACATAAGAGACTCTTAAATGTGGAAAACAAACAGAGGGATATTGGTGGGGTTGTGGGAGGGGGGGATGGGCTAAATAGGTAAGGAGCACTAAGGAATCTACTCCTGAAATCATTGTTGCATTATATGCTAACTGACTTGGATGTAAATAAATAAGTAAGTAAGTAAGTAAAAAAATAAATAAGTAAGTAAGTAAGTACCTGAAGGACAGGTAGCAATTTGAAGAGGCATCATCTTGGACTGAGCCAAGATGGAACATATTTTTAAGGGACTATGATATGTTTTTCTGATTCACAAACCGGGATCATTACTGAAAGCTTCAGTTTAAAACTAATCAAGAAAATTTTGGCCAATGTCCATATTCCCTTCATTTTTCTCACACATACACTTAGAAAGCCATGTTTATCAACTGGTTGTTAAAATATTAATACTCAGAGATCTGTTCTTTTATCTTGTATTAGAAACAACTTAAGTTATAACCTCCAAATGTCTCCTGGGCTAATAAAAGAGGCAGGGAAGATAACCAGGTCCAATCACTTTTATTGACTAAACAAAGTGAGTTCTCTGACTTACTTTTAGTACTTGACATTTCACTTTTACTTGTCTGGTTTCACAATAACTATGATGTGTTTTCAGTGACCTTCAACACTATGAAAGGATGCCAAGATACATTGTAAGTTTGGGCTAGTGTTTTAAAAACAAAGTAGGGCCTATAGAAGCATAAAAATAAATTCCTTCTGTAAATTAAAAATTTTGAAGCCATTTGACATACATATAGATAGATGTTGCATGGATGTATGATTGCACTAAATGAGATCCACTCTTGATGACAGGCATAATGATAATATTTTTCTAAATGGCTTTTAGTTATTTGTTGTGTTGTTTTGCCTATGTTATCTTATTCAGCTTTCATGAAAACTGTGAGGTAGTATTAGCCTCATTTCACAGAGGAAGGAACCACGGTTTGGAAAAGGGAACTAACTCAATGTCACACAGCTAGTGAGTGACACACCAAGATTCAAATCTAGATTTGTTTGAGCCCAAAATGTATGATCTTTATCACTAAGCTTTCAATCCATTTGGAGCCACTAAAATTTAGGTGGAAATTATGTCTGATTTATATGTTATGACAAACAAAAAGAGCATGAAATTCCCTTTGGCATGTGGCCCTTCCTCTCTGGCAGTTACCTAAAGTCGTTTTTGGAAGTAAGCGGTGTGTAAATTTCAAATAAATAAAATTTTAAGATGCCTTCTGCTCAACTCAAAGACATCTTTAGTACATTCTCTTTTTTTTTTTTTTTTTTTTTTTTTTGAGGAGTGAGTGAGTGCCATTAGCCCATAATGCCTGGCTCGAGAATCAATGTACTATGTGTCCTTGAGGGTCTCTGTCCTGTGACTATAGAAAAGCACCTGAAGAAATAAGATCCCCAGGGTCTGAGATTCACAATAACTATAGTCTGTTCTACTACAATCTATTTCTTTGATTTGAATCGCCTCATGTACTACTGGTAAATTAGGTTAATGGTATGACTATAATGTGGAGTTATGTTGGTTCACGCACAATTATACCCAGCCTGTTAGTGTTTTGAAGCAATCAGGGGCAATCCTCTCAAAATTAAAAAGACCACCTTTGCAATACATGAATACATTCATTTAGAGGAAGAACTGTTTATTTACTTGCTTCAAGAACTGCTAGGCTTTCCACAGTGTTCAACTGTCGGGGGGAGTGCAGATGAAGCAGATGTGGAGACATTTCACCCTTAATTAAAATAATGTGGCAAAGGAGAATTCTGATGAAAAGTCTCTATCAAAAGTGAATGCCTTCCATAATCTGAATCTGGAAGCAGGAAGCACAGATATAACATTGCAAAGGAATTTTTGGCAATGATGCTAGTAGCGATTGTTTTACTAGGCTCTTTCATTAGGGTTATTATTGTTTTCGTTAGAGCTCTGGTCACAAAGTTCTACGATAGCCCCAGTGCTGTTTTTCCATAGGTCCTATTACTTTTAGTGCTCAATTTTGCAGAATATGAGATTGTTCATGATGATCCTGTATTATCTCTAGCTAGGTTGAAACAAAGAATGAACAATTGTCAGAACTACATCATTTTTCTTTCTTTAGAAGGTACCTGAAAAATTCATTGTGTATACGACCTATAGCTGCTTTTCTATGCAGCCATCAATGCCTTATCCATTTCTTTGGACATGTGGTAGGCTAAGACTAGGAAAAATACTTCGAAGCATGATTTCATAATAGGGGACATATGGAATTAATAAACCTGTGATCTTTAACAAAGAACATTCCTGACACAATTACTTTGACATAAAATTAAAATAGGTATTTATATTGGATTACTCCAGAAGGCATTACTAAGACCGGATACATAGAAGTAATAAAAAGGCAGATCCATGTAAGAAGGGATCTGCACAAGAAAAAAAAATACTGTAAAAATTAGGACTGTCCATGAATGGATTGAGCCACCTTGGAAGCTTAGTGAGTTTCTTGTCAATGGAAATATTCTAATAGAGATTAGATATATCTCAGTCAGAAAGATCATAGCAGTGACAGCTACACTGTTTGAGATGTTGGATGAGACAACAACAAAAATTTATTCTCTAAAATAATAGTAGCTATCATTTCTTGAATGTTAAACCGGTATCAGGTCCTGCACTAAATTTGTACACACATTTTCTACATAAGGAGTTGATATTATCCTCAGTATACAGATGAGGAAACGTTTCACTGGTTAGCCTAGAGTGATAAGTATCAGCCAGGATTGGAATTAGTATCAGGAAGACTTCAACTATACTGTGGTGCTTCTCAAGTAAAAGGTATATGCCCTATGCCCTAGTAATTAAGATGATCCTGGAATGCAATATCTGATCATAAACAACCACTCCAGATTCCAAAATGAGATATGAATGTTCTATATTTGTTTGTCCATTATAAGAAATGTATTTAGCACACATAGTATGGCTGTACTTTCTTTATTTTAAAAGATGTGAAGAATAAGTAAAAATACAAATTAATGAACAAATTAATGATATGAAAGAAAGTAGGCAATGGCTTTAAAATTCCTCATAGCTCAAATAAGAATAAATATTCTGTTGAGTGAATGAATGAATTTGATATTTTGTGCTAGCTCTTTAAAAATATACTCAAATCATTCTTAGGATTTCATATTCTAAATAAAGTTGTACTGATCTACAATTTTTGCTCAGATCCCCATTCCTTCGAATGTCATTATCTTATCCTTTACTTTGGTTTCTGGCCATGACACAGATTCTAAAGGATCTTAGATTCCCACATTCGCATACATAATAATGGATCTTCTTTCATTGTTAAACTTGGCTCTTGCCCCTGTGTGTTATTTAAAGTTTACCTGCTCATCTGTGGTACTGTGTTGCGGCCAATGTGTGACACGTAAGGGCTCTGTTAGCCTCAGGAAAAAATACTGAGCCATAAGATTAGCTTTGAATAAAAATGATCATTGATGTCGAGTTTATTGCCTGAGGACTTTAATTGATTTTACTACAGTTTGTTCAAAGAGTGTGAAGTGTATAAACGATCCAGGAACTTCTTGGGGTATGTAAATATTGTGTCACATATACATCAATTTTGATCCTGAACATCAATATTTATGATGAAAAAGGAGCTAAGTGGAACTGGAATTTTTCCTAGAACATCTGAAACGAGCACATAGATTAATCAAATTTACTGCATCATTTGGTATGAAGCAGTTACATTACCTATTCATATTAACAAAAATGGAAAAGATAAATTTATAATTGATATGTAAAAATGAATAGCCTTCACATTCAGGACTCTGAAAGTTTTCACTCATAATCATTTAAAAAATCAATCTAAGATATTGAAGCTGTGTAGAGGCAGTGATGCTCATCAAATAGCCCACGTGTTCACCTATATTCTCCAGCCTCCTTGCAGTTAGAGGGAGCCAAGTATATCTCATTCTAATCGATGGGTTTGGAAGGGAAGTGATTTTGTCACTTCTGGGCTGAGGCAATGAAATACCCATGTTAGGTTTCGCATCTCCCGTCCCCTGGCATAGGGACCAAGGCATGTCTTCTAGTCTGCTGTTCTCAAATTTTAATGTGTATATAGATTATCTGGGAATCTCGTTAAAATGTGAATTCTGACTTGTGTCTGTGACTGCATTTCTAACAAAGCTCCTATGGATACTAAGGATGCTAATCTATAGACCACACTTTGAGCAGCAAGTTTCTAAATGAAGCACCTTCAAGATAATGGAACTTCCCTGCCAGGGTCCTTGAATGACTGTGTGGAGTACACTGAGCACCTATGTGAGTGTGAAATAAATGTTGTATTGGACAAATTTCTCTAGAAATAGACTTTATGAGTACGTTAGAATCCAATTACAGATATACAAGTGGAAATTAAATGATTCTAGTTTATGGGTTCATAAATTCTAACAAACATACGACACTAATGTAAGATGTCCGTAACAGAGGACACTGTATGTGGCAATGAGGGGTATATGGGAAATCTACTTTCCTTGATTTTCCTATGAACCTAAAAAAGTCTATTTTTAAAACTGTAAACAAATTCAAAACACCTTTTCCATCCTTTTTCCACTCCAAAGAATAAATAAGTAAATAAGTGAAAGTCAAGTGCTAATTTGATAATGGAAGTGAAGAAAAAGAGACAAATTCTAATATTGTGGTTTTCTTAGTAAGGCAGTAAATTCAATTTAAAGAGTTAAGTTCAAATTCTGTAGATTAGACTCATTATTTCTCTTAGCTCAATTATGTACTTCATATATGACATAAGAGATTTGTAGAATGATCCTTTTATAAGGGTATCTTCCCTCAAAACATTACAAAAATTAATCACAAAAGATAAAATTTCAGTTAGAGTTGAAGGGAGATTAATTTTTTTGTATAAGAATATTAAGAAAATATGACTATGGGAACAATTTGGAAATACTTTCAGAATTCTAAAAATACATTTTTCAAAAGTTAAGAGCTTTATACTATAGTAGTAGTATACATTCAGGGTATTATGAAATATGGAAAAAAACTTTCTTTTCTGAAAGGTATTATAAAAGTAATAGGTATCGTTAGAAAAAAATCATGAAAATGTAGAAAAATATACATTGGAAAGTAAAAGCCTCCTCTACACTCACACTAACTCCTGTTCCCAATTTCACTCTGCAGTTTTGAAGATTATATTTCTAACACTTACAGAAAATAATACACTTATATCTGCATTGATTATCAAAATTCGGGATGAGGAATTTATTAGATTTATATTACCTCTCTCTTCCCTTTATCCTCATTTTGTCATTTATATTATTATTTTATTTCTGATTGAATATTAGGAATTTCATCTAGTTCGTTCTATTCATGAAGGTTTAGGTCTCATTTATGTATAAACAGATAAATTTGTATATGTTACTTTTTTAAGCTTCAAATTGAGTATGGACTATAAACCATCTAAGTTATAGTCTAAACTTTGACAATGTATCTTGGTCCCCTGTATGTAAAAATAGGAGATTTGTGTCCCTCATATGCTTCAGCTCTCTTCTCTGATTTTCTTAGCCATGACAATATTTTAACATGGTCCAGATGGATGGCATTACCAGTCTAATTCTATGACTATAACTAAATCTATGATATAACTTAAGATAGTCTATAGTTCAAGTCTATAACTTAAAGTGATAAATTTTTTAAGAAAAATAAGTGCTACGTTCACTCTACAATGTTGTTATTCCTGTAAAATACTTTACAGCATGTTTTAAATATCCAGGTGTAGGTGTAGTAATTATCTCAGCATTGAAATGTAGAATCTGAGATTCAGAAACATTGAGGAACTTTCGATGTTACACAGTTCCATACCTGGTGGAGCAGGATAAACACCAAAGTCTGTCTACCTCTGAACTGAATGCTCTTAACTACACTATGCTCTTAACCATTTACTTCAAGAATATGCCTTCTGATACTTTGGTTTGCTTCCCTTCTCAGCCAGTCCTGTTAGTAAATTGTTCATAATCTCTGAATCCTCTTTTAGCTCCAACTGTGTGGTTTTCACCCATTACTTATTGTGGTTAAGAAATAGTTATTCTAGGAGGCATCTGGGTGGCTCAGTTGGTTGAGCGTCCAACTTTGGCTCAGGTCATGATCTCAAGGTTAGTGAGTTCGAGCCCTGTGTCAGGCTCTGTGCTGACAGCTCAGAGCCTGGAGCCTGCTTTCGATTCTGTGTCTCCCTCTCTCTGCCCCTCCCCCACTTTTGCTCTGTCTCTGTCTCTCAAAAATAAATAAACATTTTAAAAAGTTAAAAAAAAAAAAGAAAGAAATAGTTATTGCTTTAAACTGTTGTAGACCAGTCTTGATGCCATGGGACTGAATAGCTCCTTGAAAAACATATCACCACTGTAGGATTTCTTTTTCCTGATGAAAAACATACATAAAGTGTATCATACTTTTTATAGGTTATATTTATAGCACTAATATAGCTACAAAGTAATTTTTCTTGTATCTACTTAACTGCCAGTTATAAAATTATTAATAGTTTCTCCCAAATGAAGGGTCAGCAATAGATTATATATTAAACTTTATAAAAGGGACACATTAAATGAATGGTCAAGTTTTGGGCATATGGAAGAGTGGAACTTTTTGATATTTTCCTATTAAAAAGAATCACTCCTTGATGCTTTTTCCATATCATTGAAACTTCAGTGTGTGTTTCCATTTCAAGATGGAATATTGATGAAATGGCAGTAATAATATATGAAATAAAGTTCTGGCAATAGAAGTTGGGGGCATAACATTAGTGAGTTGGGGACTTTGATTCTTATAAAAATGACAGCAAATAAAACCCCACCAAATTGTTTTTCAACTTAAAAATATATGTGGGTTTTGTTTTCTACTTGGTAATATAGCTTTGCTGTTTTTAATATAAATACACATTAAAAATTTTTTTAACGCTCATTTATTTTTGAGAGAGAGCACAAGGCGGGAAGGGGCAGAGAGAGAGGGAAATACAGAATCAGAAGCAGGTTCCAGGTGCTGAGCTGTCAGCACAGAGCCCGACATGGGGCTCAAACCCAGGAACAGTGAGGTCATGACCTGAGCTGAAGTTGGACGCTTAACCAACTGAGCCACCCAGGTGCCCCTAGATAAATATACATTTTAAATACTTACCATCAGATAAACCCGATACTCCAAAAGTTTCTCATCCCAGCATACCATAGGTGTGTTCCAGGTTGAGAAATAGAGAACTAAGGTCACTAAGGTCAAGAGCAGTTATTTCATATACAATGAATGTTTAATACAGGTTTGCTAAATAATTTTTTAAATAGTCCATCTCTCTGCTTGCTCCTCAGGACTACATAGCCTGGCTTTCCTTTCCCTTTCACATTCTTGAAGAATTCTTTGGCAATAGCCTGCTCTTTCTCCATGTACTTTGTCTATTGCTTTTATAATTTACTTGCCTTCCATCCCATGTTCAAGGATCTGTTTCCTCTACTATATGGGGGTGGGGGATGTTGTCCTACACCTGCTCCTTCTTTGGTCTCTGCTGGAGCTAGTTTCTCCATTCTTGTCTAGTTCCTATCGGTAACTATGAGCTCCCCTGGTTTGTTGCTCATCAGTCACTGGAACTCTGGGCTAGCTGTCTATCCTCCAGTAGCATCATGATGCCCTTGGTGGATGCTTTTTCCTTCACTGCAGTATCCCCACACTTAACTAACACAGAGGAATAGAGAGTATAATGGAGTATGATGATGGTAGGGAAATTCCTGGAAGAGATTACAATGTAGTAAAAAGAACACTCTGTAAACTGGAAGCTAAATACAACCTTTCATCTGGTCTGAAGGGAAAGATGAAATCCATCAAAGGGTTTCCTCATTGGAGCATTTGTGTTTCTCTCTGGTTCTACGTAGGGCCCTACCTACCTAGTTGTCTGTGCCAAAGCAAGAGAAAAAAGTTGTGAGAAGAGTGGCAGTATTGTACATTTTTTCCCTATCTACTCTTTTGTCTGGCTTAATAGAAGACAGCTAGATTCTCATATTTACTTCTACTTTCAACCTATTGCAATACCCTACATCATGTGGTCTCTGGACAACTCAGCTGGACAGTCGTAAGACAATAAGGAGTGAAAATGTCAAATAATGTATTACTATTATCATGGAAATAGATTGGAACTTGGGGATCCATCAAGGTTCCCTTGATCACAATTTGAGGACTACTGATACAGAGTATTTAAAGCTACCTAACACAGAGTGAATCTAATTGAAATGACTAGCTATTATTATTAACTTATTTCTAAAGCTAATAGGAATATCTTAGCTAATACCCATTCACATTTTCAGTATCCCCTACCTATATCAATTCTCCTATCTCCTTTACCTTCCTGGTTTCTCTGTCTTAACTTCTTTCTCTAGCTCTCCTTTTTAGTCTATCTTTTCAAAATGGCAGATTTTCTTTTGAGCTATTCTTGGTTGGACTTTTGTTTTCCTTTGAACACAGCTGTTATTCACTCTTAACAGATTATGTGTAGAAGCCCCTGGACTTTCTACTCCATTATCCTACCCCGGGTATCCAAATAAACCTACCTTTTACCTTCCAGCTAGGGAAGGAAACCCTGACCATGAAATGGGTCTGAACAGGCCACCAAAATGAAAGGATCAAAGCACAGATTAGGAGCTACAGTAAACCCATGTTGATACATCTATGACTGGGACCCATATGAAGACAAGTACTTTGACCAAGGCTGATACACTGACTCTGTGGTCTGATGCAAAGGCTGAGATAGGACCAGGTGATTATGAAATGAAGGCAGAGAATGATGAAAAAAGAAAGTAGGTAAGAAATGGAAATGCTAAATATATGGTAATTTATATTATAAATTACATTATATATAGATTACATCATATGTGATGTAATATATATTACATTAATTATTTGTGACCTAGAATTAAGCAAAGATTTTTTAGACATAACACCAAATGCATGACCCATAAAATTTTAAAAAATACATTAGACTTAAAACAACCAAAACACCATTGCTCTGCAAAAGATCTTGTTAAGAGGGTGAAAAGGCAAAGAGGATACAAAGTTTCAAAGCACTATGAAGAAATATTTGTAAGTCACATATCAGGCAAATTGCTTGCATACAGAATGTATAATGAGCCCTATAAACTGAATAGTAAGAAACCAAAGAATCCAATTAGAAAATGGGTAAAATAATTAAACAGACACTTGACCAAAGATGAAATATGGATGGCAAATAAACATATGGAAAGATAGTTTAACATTGCTTGCCTTTAGGGAAATGAAAATGAAAATCACTATATGATATTACTCCACACCTCAAAGAATGGACAAAATAAAAAAAATATTGATAGTAGCAAATGCTGATAAGGATGCAGAAAAACTCTCTCTCATACATTGCTAGTTTAAGTATAAACTACTACAGCCACTATGGAAAAGAGTAAGTTCGTTTCTTAAAAACGTTTAACATGTACTTACCACATGACCTGGCACGTTACTCCATTTCTCTTTCCCTCCCTCCCTCATTCCTTTCCCCAACCTCCCTTTCTTTCTTTCATTCTTCTCCCCTATTTTCCCTTCTTTCCTAATCAAGATTTATCCATCCATTTTTGTTAATATGGCTTAGGCAGATAGTCATTAACTCGAATACATACTTAAGTTATTTTACATAAGCATCTATTCACCATGCATTAGAAAGATACTGGCTTCAAGTAACAGAATTGCTTACTCACGTAAATATGTCTAAACAGCAGACAAAGTTTAGGATCAGCAGAAATTCAATGGTTTTAGCTCCATTTCTTTGTGGTCCTTTGGTTGTACACTATGTTTCCCTATGGCTTTACAACCATACACCACAGTAGTGAGAGGAAGAGAGAGAGTTGCCTAAATAAACTCTCACAACAGTGAGAAAATATTCTTTCTAGTAGAACCCAGGAAACCTCTTCTTGGGTCTCAATGTTTTGGAATGAGTCACAACTGATTTCTCAAGCAATGCCTGTGTAGAGGAAAATTCCAAGTCTGTGCATCCTTAAACCAAATACTTTAGCAAGACCCATGAGATTTTCTTGGCTACCTTAGGTTTATCAGAGCTTACCTCTGGAGGTGGGGGGTCAGTCCCCCGAGCTGCATATTTCAAAGACTGGGCAAACTTGAAGTAGATGTAGGGATGTAAATCACAATGTCAACTGCACAATATGTAAATCTTTTCTTGGGCACATTTTTGCAGGAGAAAAAGCATTTTATACCAATCATGTAAGCTATATTTTAGAAGATGACAAAAAGACTTAAGCTTGCCCTGTAAGCTGATACAACATTAGTTCTATTAAAATGCTACATTTGCTTATATCAAGCCAAAAAAATGTCATATTAGAGAACAAATGTGAAACATTCACCTATTTGAGAATTCTGTAGGATCTATGCTATCCACCTAGATAGCACTTAATGTTTTTGACAATTGAGATGTCATCTTTATGATAACACATATAATATAATTTTCTGCAGTGAGAGCAATATTTTGGCTGAGATATCTATCTACAGTCGTTATTAAATGATGAGAAAAAAAAGATTGCTTTGTAATAATAAGACTCATTGCCAATTCATTGGTTTCTCTTTTCGTCAAGTCATAATAAATGTGCTTAGAGACATTTATACATGGGGCCAAATTTTGCCTAAAGTTCAGTTCTGGCATAAAGTTTGACTAAAGGCTTTTTCTATTTCATTGACTAACCTTATTTAGTGACCCAGGCCTTCCTTGCTTTGTGATTCAATGTCAAGGCATAGATTTCCCACTGGGTAAGATAACAAATCAAACAAAAGTAGACTTAAGACAGAGAGCTGGGTGAACAAACCTGTCTTCTCTTGCAGTACCTTCCAGAAGATTAACTACCTGCCTTATCTTTTCAGTCTGTCTACTCTCCCTGGATTTTGGCCAGTTTGAGTCTTTTAATATTCTGTTTGTCATGGTGCCTTGGAACTAGTGACAAAAGCCCAGTTCTCTAAAGATCCTTGCATTGATTTTGCACACACACATACCTACAAAGTAAATTTAGAGTGAGACTTTCTATAGGGATACATTTAAAAGCAGAAGTCTTGGTGATCCTGGAGTTCTCCAAGGGAATCATGGAAATGAAATGAGATCTTTCTCCTTGTGACTATCAACATTTTCAGCATGGTTGCCTCACCTCCCTGTTACCATCTATGCCTCACTTCATTTCCTGATTGTTTAATTTTCCCCTTTGTCATTATTTCTTCAATCTCTCAAATCTGAAAAAAAAAAAAACAAGACCATAAATCTAAGTGAATAACATTATTTACAAATTCTAGTATTACCTTACATATTAGTGACTCATCCTATCAATATTTACGGGTACTTCAGTATGCAAGGCTCTGGTATGGTGTTCTAAAAGATACAGAAATGAGGCATAAAACTCTGCAAAGCTTTGCTAGGGAAGGCTTATTTCAGGCTTAAAGAAAAATGCCATGTGAAAAGAGTAGATAAAGCACTATGGCCACTCAGAGGAGTGAGAGTGAATGTATAAATGGGGAGATAATGGTATCAGAATTGATCCGAGGTGTTTTGGGGTCAGCGTGGGGAGACAGCTTCTTGCCTCCAAATACTTTTTCCATCTACTGTGTGATACTTAACGTCTGTTGTGCCACACAATGATCACTCTTTCATTATAGGTTTACTGAAATATTCATTAATGCTTGTATCATTTCTATCTCCAGGCAAACAACTGGGTAAGTATTATTTTAGCCCACCTGTTTTATTCCTTCCCTCTGGCTATCACCAAATAAAGAAAGCCTTGACACTGCACTGCTCTCATGTTACCCTCTCTGCTTTATAGAAATATCTTCCGTGGCATAGCTGCTTCGTCCTTTATGCTCTCCGTGGCATTCTACATGTTCCTCTATCATAGATTCTAGGGCATTTTACTGTAATTACCTACTTCTGCATTTATCTTCCTCATTATGTGGTGAGTCCTTAAGGACAGGGACTGGATCCTAAGTATGTCTATTTTCTCAGCATTTTTACACTGCCTGAAAAATCATAGGTACTCAGTAAATGTTGGTTAAATGAATGGATAAATAAACAAACTAATAAATGAGCCTAGACCGTGGTTTATACTTCCTGGAACCCATGGCCTGGAACTTCATGATACGGAGATCAAATGAATAATGCTTTTCAACCACTCTTTACCAGTTGTATGGAGCTGGCTGGTGGGAGGGGCTTCCCACCGCTGTCACTCTGAGGGGAGCTGTAAGAAAAAAAGGAGCATCATGATCCTATCTCCGCAGAACTCCTTCAAGTTTGAGAGCACACAGTGTTTTCATCTTCTTTGCAAAGACAGTGTGCCGCCCACTCAACACTCCCCACTTATGTTAATTTATTGACGCTTCAGAACCTTTTTGTCCTGAGACCTGCCTACACATAAATTTATTATGACAGAATCTCAAACAGGCACAAAGTGAAGAGAATATTACACTGAGTCTCCATAAACCTATCACCTAGATTTGATAATTAGCGAGATTTTGCCCCCCTAAAAGGCATAAATGATTGTCTTTCTGAAACCTCACACCCCAAAAGTAGACAAGTATAAGAGAGACTTCACATCATTCCAACTTCACATTTAGCATAATTTTCCTGTGTTTTGGTGATAGTTTCAGGACCTTAATCTATTCAGAATTTTTTAAAATGGTGTCTGGATACCTATAATTTTTACAGAATCACCTCAAAATCTTGAGATCCTCAGTCTAACTTGGATTGAAATAGGCTCAGAACTATTTGAAAGTTTAGGCTTTCCCCAGGGCAGAAATGGTTCCTGAGCTCTAAAGTGCTGAGAAATCATGTAGTGACTCTAAACTTTGAATGCTGGAGGTTGATTCAGGAGAGATTTGTATACTCAGAATTTCAGTTTAAGACAAATTTGGGCAGAATCCCTAGCATTTTATTACAGGGTATGGTCCTTTGGTTGTAGGATGTACCACAGAAAATGTCTTCATAATTGTATAGACCAAGCGTGTATTACCTAATAGTAATACCCTTGAGACCTCTGTAAAATAAGCTAGTACCCCTAAAGTGGCTTCACCCAAGGACACCAGGGAAAGGGGTCACCGTGGCCTGAGTGTATCTACACTGTGTAGATACAAAGTGTATTAGCTCTTCTCTGCAGCTCTCTGGCTTGGCATCTTGTTTTTATCTCACCAATATGTTATAAAGCTGGGCTTCTTTTCTCCTTATTATTCTCAGTTCCAAGTCAACCTCTTATTAGATGAAGTAAAAGTACTAAAAGGATTTAAAAATAATAAAATAATCTCTGTTGGAACTAAAAAGCACAGTAGTGAGAAAGAAAAGAAGAATGGTCAATAGCATACAAACTTATTTACCTAATGTGAGGATTCTGTTTACAAGCGAGTGAAAAGGAAAAAATGTCATACTTGGTGCAGAATAGGAAACAGAAAACAAAACCAGTCACGGAAATACAATATGTTATATCTAATTGACTAAAACTTAATTTATAATCAGTAATAAATGATTTTGGAGCTCCATTTTAAAAGAATTAAATGAACTAGAAGGTGAAATCCTTCTATCAGATGCCATAAAACCTTAGTCCACTGCAGTTCTTGAAAAGGTGATCCCTGATAAAAATTTGATACATATTCTTCCATACCCATTCTTTTTATGTGTGTGCACACACACACACATGCATACACACATGCATATACATGTTTTGATCTGAACTTTATACGTATTTGAGAAAAAAAAATACAAAGAAAAAGAATATAAAATTGTGGGCACAAAATTAGGTGCTTATGATAAAAAATTTTAGAATGAGAAAAATAAATACAACAAATGAAAAAAATAGATCTAACAAATACCACAAAAATTATAAAATCTCCGAAAAAATGTTTTTATTAACTACCTGACACACCTCTGTAATACTTATTCCTACATTTTTTGGGGAAATAAACAGGCGACTTTATTATGAAGGAGGTACAAATGTGTGTGATCTCATGGACCCGATACGTTAGAATACTAGAGCTTTTGTTAAAAAAAAAAAAAAAAAAAAGGTGTTTATTCCTGGCCTTTGAAATTTATATCAAAAAGCCAATCAGCAAACTACATAGTTGCCTTTCCCCAGCTTGTCTTTTTATTTTTTCTTAATTGCAGTATAGTTGACACACAATGTTCCGTTAGTTTCAGGTGTACAAACATAGTGATTTGGCAACTTTGTATGTTCTGCTGTGCTCACAAGTGTAGCTACCATCTGTCATCGTACACTGCTATCATAATACCATTGACTCCATTCTCTGTGCTGTGCCTTTTATTCCCATGATTTATTCATTCCATAATTGGAAGCCTATATGTCCCATTTCGCTTCACCTATTTTGCCCATCTCCCACCCCACACCCCTCTGGAAGCCATCAGTTTTGCTCTCTGTATTTTTGGGTATGTTTCTGCTTTTCATTTTTTTGTTTGCTTTGTTTTTTAGATTCCAGGTATAAGTGAAACCATACAGTATTTTTCTTTCTCCGTCTGACTTACTTCACTTAGCATAATACCCTCTCGGTCTACCCGTGCCGTCACAAATGGCAAGATCACATTCTTTTTAATGGCTAAATAATAGTCTATCTTCTTTATCCATTCATCTATCTGTGGACGCTTGAGTTGCTTCCATATCTTGGCTATTGTAAATAATACTGCAATAAACATAGAGGTACATATATATGTTTTTAAATTAGTGCTTTCATTTTCTTTGGGTAAATATCTAGTAGTGGAATTACTGAATCATATGGTATTTCTGTTTTTAATTTTTTGAGGCACCTCCATAGTATACTTAGGGCTGTACCAATTTATGTTCACACTATGGCTATACCACAATAGATATAACAATTTACATTCCCACTAACAGTGCACGAGGGTTCGTTTCCTCCATGTTTTTGCCAACACTTGTTAGTTCTTGTCCTTTTTATTCTAGCCATTCTGACATACATATGTGATATCACACTGTGATTTTTATTTGCATTTCCATGATGAGTAGATGTTGAGCATCTTTTCATGTGTCTGTTAGCCATCTGTATGTCTTCTTTAGAAAAAAATATCTATTCAGGTCCTCTGCCCATTTTTAAAATCTGATTATTTGGGGTTTTTTGCTGTTGAGTTGTATAAGTTGTCTATATATTTTTAGATATTAATCCCTTATTGGATATATAACTTGCAAATATCTCCTCCAATTCAGTAGACTGCTTTTTCATTTTGTTGATGGCTTCCTTCTCTGTGCAAAAGCTTTTTATTTTGATATAGTCTCAACAGTTTATTTTGGCTTTTGTTTCCCTTGCCTTAGGAGACATATCTAGAAAAATGTTGCTACAGTCAATGTCAAAGAATTTACTGCCTATGTTTGCTTCTCTGAGTTTCATGGTTTCAGGTTGCACATTTGGGTCTTTAATCCATTTTGAGTTTATTTTTGTGTATCATTTAAGGAAGTCGTCCAGTTTTCCTTGTCCCATTTATTGAGGACACTTTTTTCCCTATTATACATTTCTGCTTCCTTTATCATAGACTGATCGATCATATAAGCGTGGGTTTATTTTGTGGCCATATATTCTGTTCCTTTGATATGTGTCTGTTTGTGCCAGTACCATACTGTTTTGATTACTGTCACTTTGTAGTGTATATTGAAATCTGGGATTGTGATACCTCCAGCTTTATTGTTCTCTCTCAAGATTGCTTTGACTATTCTGGGCCTTTGTGGTTCCATGCCAAATTTAGAATTATTTGTTGTATTTCTGTAAAAATGCTATTGCTATTTTGATAGAGATTGCATCGAATCTGCAGATTGCTTTGTGAAGTATGGGCGTTTTAATGATGTTTATTCTTTTAATCCATGAGCATGTGATATTTTTCCATTTGTTTGTGTCATCCTTGTATCTCCATTTTATAAAACCCTGACGAATTCTTCATATGGTAACAGTTATTAAAATTATTTTCTGTGGAGACAAAGATAATTCAGTCATCAGTAGGTTTAATTGAAAAAACAATGTAATTCTAATTAATAGCTTTAAAAAGTTTATTTCAGCTTTATAAAATTTGTCATAATAAAGTGAAAATTTAGCACTATAGTCAAATTAGATTAAAAAATCTATCATATTTTTCCTTTTTTTTTAAATGTGCTGTAAAATTTGAACAAATTTTCTACGAACTAGATTCTGGCTGCATAAATTGCAAATTTTGTTTCTCCATCATTATTACCATACTTCCAGAATAGGTGCCATAGAACAACTCATATCACAGGATGACTTCTGTCCCTGTACCATTGTGTTTCAACCCTGAAGGCTTTTCCTACACAGACTACTATCAGTAATTAGGTTATGCATGGAAGCAGTCATACACCACATAAATATATTTCACCAAACCCAAATCAAATGCATTTCCAACTTGACCTTCAAATAGCTAAGTTCCCAAAACACCTTTATCAATTCTAGGTATCATGGAGGGGAAGTAGGTCTGAGTAGAAAAAGAAAACAGTAAAATGATGACAATTAGAATATCTTCCTTTAAAAAAATCTTAGGACTGTCACCTTCTAGGCCCTTGAGTTTCATACAAGTGTGTGGCTACGAAGCTTATGCCTCATTAACTCTATAGTAAGTCTCTCTCTGCATACAAATCATCAAAATGGGATGGTTAGGGAAGATAGGTAGGCAGATAGATAGGTGTTAATATAGGAATCGTGATGTAGATAGATAAGGATATATAGTAATCTTTGGCTGCAAGTCAAACTAACCAAATCAACAGAGAAATATTAGAAAAAGATGGTCATTTACAATCATGATGAGCTAGATACTAAAAAATACTATGTACACTATATAATATAGTAATTACTCATAAAATCAGAAAAACATTTCATTGTTTATAATATATATTGCATATATGTGATTATAACATTAATGGGTTTTTATGCCAAAACATGTTGAAAATATAGAAAGAAAAAGGAAGTAAATAAAAATCACCAATAATTATATAGCACAGGTAATTATAGTTTACATAATGATATATCTATATTTAAATTTGTATATGTACTTGCTTGCACACACTCCTGTGGTCATGCTGTATATATACTGTAGTACTCTTATTTTTTTTGCTTGAAGCTTCATTGTGATCCTTTTCCAAAGCCACTCTTTTTAAAAGAAAAACGAATTCTAATGAGTGCATAGTGTCCAACCTCATAGATGTGCCATGATCTGTTTAGACATTTAAATGGTTTCCAATTTTTCAAAATATTCAAAATCATGTTGATCATTTATTCAGTTAAAATTTGCTAGAACTACTGTGAGCTAGGTACTCTTCTAGATACTGAAATTTGTTTGCATAGAATTTTGCCCACATTTTGAATATTTTTATAGATAAATTAGTAGAAATAAAATTATGGGCCAAAGATCATGCGGAAATCTTAGGGGCTTGATACCCCTCCAGAAATGTAATAGCTGATGCTTTCATGGTGATGCATAAGCAACTCCCTTTCTTTGACAATTTTGTAAAGTAAAAATACCATTTATATTGATACTCATTTGTTGTGAGGGAGATAGTAATAAAGATAAGGATTAGAAAAGAATAGAATGAAAGTTGGAAAAATGGGATTTTGTGGAGGATTTTACTTCAGGCCAGTCTTTTTGTTTCTTTAAATATTTATTTACTTTTGAAAGAGAGAGAGAGACAGAGGATGAGTGGGGGAGAGGTAGAGAGAGAGGGACCACAGAATCTGAATCAGGCTCCAGGCTCTGAGCTGTCACCACAGAGCCTGCCCTGGGCCTTGAAAATATGAACTGTGAGATCATGGCCTGAGCCGAAGTCAGATGCTTAACTGACTAAGCCACCCAGGTGTCCCTGAGATCACAGTTTTATTTGCTTAACCAAAAGTATCAGTGCTTTTCTTGAGTTACTTTTGTTTCTTAAATTTTCTTAGATTTTTTATCACTGTTTTGTTTAACTGCAGTATAGTTGATGCGAAATGTTACATTAGTTTTAGGTGGAAGACAGTGATTCAACAAGTCTGTATGCTATGCAACGCTCAACACAAGTATAGCTACCATTTGTCACCATGCAAGACACTATTACAATGTCATTGACTATATTCCTTATGCTGTACCTTTTATCCCTGTGACTTAATCATTCCATAACTGAAAGCCTATATCTCCCACTCCTCTTCACCCCTTTTTCCTATTCCCCTACCCCTATAGTTATATCCCCTTCTCATTACATTTCTCCCAGCATGAAGGGTGCCGTTAATAATCGTGTATAATCCTAATATTATTTGGAAGGGATTTTTAAGTTCAGAAAGTTTCTCCTTTATCTACTTCTCCAAGGTGTTTCTAGGTTCTACCCCAGAGTATAGTTCAATAGTTAAAAATAGAAACACTTTCAAATGAGATAAAAGATGAAAGTAACTTGGTGCTTAAAAACACAAAGGCACGTTTGTCGTTAAATCAAATTGGATTCGAAGACTACACCTTCTTTCCTCATTTTTTTTTTTCCTCTCAGTATTGGGAGAGGAACTTGGGAAGCAACACATAGGGAATAAAGGTTATACGAAAGCCTCTTCTTTAGTGAAGGCTTGAAAAAAAATTTCCTTGACGTTTTTCTCTCCCTCTTCCACTATTTTGAGTTACTCCAAGGGCTCTAAACTGGGACCAAGGCCTAGGGATTCATTCGTGGCTATGATCATGTTTGTCAGATGTCTGTCTTATGTCACTCACTTCAAAGAACTAGGGCATGAATTTGTTTATTCACAGTATTGCTTTAAAATAATTTTTTTGTACATTGATTTAAGCTGCCAACCTCTCAAAAGGCCACTAGAGAAACCTGATTAAACGAAGCCACACCTGTAGATGTACTGTGGTAAGGGAGAATACAACTTTCCCAAAATTTTACTATTGAGATCTCAAAATTGGAAATTACAAAAGGGTATTTAAGGGATTTGGGACCTGGGATGAATCACTTTAAGATGGATCTGACAAGAAGGGGAACTAGTCTTGATACTAGACAACATGACATATGACATAATAGCTTTGGATTAGTGGACAAAGCAAAGTGAGAGTGTTGAAGTTAGTCTTGATGAGTAAGCTGTGTCTGGTCAGTTCACAGTCTTCATTTCCAGAACAGTTACTGCAGCTAGGTTAATTTTTGCTCAGTTTCAATATTGTTTAACACAGGTATGGGGGAATTAGGCTGGTTTAAGTTCACATTGGTCAATGTTTAAAATGTCCCACCAACTTTCTTTCCATTACTGTCATCTCTTTTCCCTACCAACTTCTAATTTTACTTCACTCTCAAGATTTTTTCAACTCCTCTTTATCTTCACAACCATTTATATCCTTTTCCCTCAGAAACACAGAAACAATTTAGGACAGAAAGAACTCTTATGACTGAGGGGACTATATTTAATCTCAGGAAGACTTAATAGGCTTACAAATTATAAAAATCATTAACTTTCCCTCTGACTATACTTGTTACTCTTTTAGTCTTTTCCCACATCCTTTTCCCCTCCTTCCCTGCCTGTGATATTCTTTACATGTGAATTCCACTGCACTCAACTCCACCTGCCCCAAACCACCCACAAAACAAATGAATGGAAATCAGGCAAGAAGAGAGAGTAGAACATAGATTGAAAATAGAGCCATGAATAGTAAGCACTCCTGGAAGCTTTTTTAAAGAATGTGTTTTTTCTTGATGGATTCCCGTTTCCCAGTTTTCTATCTTGGTTTTTCTTGCATATGATATATGAAAGTAATTAGGAAGGCTTTCTTGTTATATAAGGAGAAGAAAGAGCCAAAATACAAACTAATCCCTAAAAGAGCAGCACAGAGATTATACTGAAACAGATTGCAATATCATTGTTATGGTGTTATTTATACATTTTCCAGGAAGGTGTGGATGGGGAGCAGGAAAGCAGAAAGCTATTGCTTTATCCTTGTTTTTTATATCCTCCTCCTCACTTTCATTTTTAAAAATTTGGAAACTTTCAAGTCTATTGAAAAATTGAAAGAATGAGGTGATGGGCACCTATATGGCCCTCACTTATATTCAACAATGTAAATATTTTTGTAGTATACCTAACCCCAGTAGTATTTAACTCCAAATACTTCCACATATATTTCCCAAGAATAATCACATCTTCCTATAGAGCCACAATACCTCTGTCACCATTGTCAATATATTGATGATTGTTGGCATTTGGTATAGAATTAGACTCATTTCTCTATTGCACATGCAAGATATCCCACTAAAAAAGGGTTTGGCTGTTTACACTTAATTTTAAAATATAATGGGAATGTCAAATTTCTTCACTCAAAGAATATTTTGTAATGATCTAATCTCTGGAAATAAGGTTTGATAATATTTTCCAGGTGATTTTAATATACCTGTCTAGTTTTGAAAAGTAAAAGCCATATTTTCCTCTCCAGTCTTTTGTTTTCCAGCTTTATTGAGGTATGATTGACAAATAAAATATATCTACTTAAGGCATGCAACGTGAGGATTCACTATACATATACACTGTGAAATAATTACCACAATCAAGCTAAAAACATGGGATGATATCAAACTGAAAAAAAAATTCTGTATAGCAAAGGAAACAACACAATGCAAAAGCAGCCAATGAAATGGAAGAAAATGTTTGCAATGAATTATTTTTCTAGTTGTAATTTTTAAGTGGCTCCAGGGCTCAAAGCATCCTGGGCAAAGCTCAGGGATCACCAGTGGGATGACTGCACATAGAAAAGAAGTTGAAAGATCCCTAGAGGATGCTAATAGTAAGAAGTTGAGAAGATGGAAGTAACCTACCAAGGCTACTGAATAGGAAATGTTAGAGAAGTATAGGGACACCAAGAAATACTTCACAGGAGGCAATAAAGGGAGGCAATAATAAAATTATAAGGGAGTGAGTGAAAAGCAGTATCAAATTGTTGAGAAGTCAAATAAAATGAGGGGTGAGAATTGACTTTGGCATATTGGAGTTTTTAGTGACCTTGATATGCAAGATTGTATGTGAATGGTGGGAGTCAAAGCTAGAATGGCTTTAGTTTCAAAGGAAATAACAGGGAAGGAACTAGAGACCAAATATGTGGGTAACTCTTGAGAGGTTTTGTAAAGGGAGAATAGATCTAAAACAATGACTAGATTACAAGGGGGCATGTGTCAAGGGAAAGAGCTGTTAGGTGGGAGAAACTATAGCATATTTACATGCTAATGGGTATGATTAGGAGAAAAGGAAAATTGAGGATATAAGGGAGAGGAGTCAGTTACTGTAGGAATTTCCTTGACTACATTAGAAGACTTGGATCTCGTACACATTGGACATAAGATAATTCTTACGTATACTTTTTTTCCAAGTAATTGGTACTATAGTCTGGGTGTATTTACCTTCCTAGTCATGAATTTAATTTTCTGAAATGGAAAAGTGCATTTTAATTAGTTTATCCATAAAAACAGGAAAGAAGCAGAGTATATGGATTCCTCTTACTTCTTATATATTCTCATTAGATTGAAAGCAAAGTCAGTGGTAGAGGGTGAGCATTAGGAGAGGGTGTAAAAGATTTGTGAGAGGAAAAGATACAAACTCCTCTTTTAAGAAGGTGAATAGATGAATTGGATAAATAAAGCAGGAGAGGAATAGACATGTGCTATGGTTTGGGGCTGGACAGCATTTTTATCTATGACCTGTCTCCACAAAAGAGTAACGCTCTGTATTTATGAATGCAGAAACTGTGGCAATATGAGAAAATGGATGAGAAGAATTTTGTTCTTGCAGAGAGGAGTGGGGTTGGGATGATCTAAGGGGAAATAGGCATGCTTAACATTCCCATTCTCCTCTGTGATCTTGGAGAAATAATGTTTCACCGGAAACACAGGATATAAGTTTTGTGAGATACTGAAAAGAGAAGAACTAGAGATATGTGTTGGAGAATGTCAGTTGGACCTTAGTTATTATCAGCCCTTGGATGTTGTGTTTGGAGATGAACTCTCTTGTTATGGTCCTTAGGTTTTCTGTGTGTACTTCCAGCTCTCTGTGGTTGAATCTAGAATCTTTGCAGCTGGGGATTGGATCTTCCCCTCCTTTTAAGGTCTTAATAGGACTTAAAGACTTGCTAATGTTGTGATTAAAGGTGTATAATGCAATAATAAGATTGCTATAACTTCAACATAAATGTGAGATCAAATTAATGTAAAAAAAACAACAGTAGAAGCTCTGTGATCATGTAAACTATTCAGCATATATGATATTTCTCCTGAGTTTCATGTATTTTCCCAGACGAGTTTGATACTCTTCCCATTTTGTCCTGCTAAGTGAAAGTTCCCATCCTATAATCTGTCCAACTGTCTGTATATCAACATGGTTCAGAATGGTATCTTGCATATTTGAAAATCAAAAATTGAGTAATGAGCTGATTTTGAGACTGAAATGTGTATAAGGTTAACAAATTTGGCCAATAGTGACCTTAACCTCCTAGAAATGGTTATGATAGTCTTGGCCCAAAGCAGAGCTGACCCAAAGATAGTTCTTTTAAAAATTATACTAAGAATTCTTTTCTACAGAAACCTCTGTTAATTAACCTACATTATTAGGGTAGATTTCGTTATGCTAATAGACTTTGCCATTTCAGTGACTTTACACAATAGAAATTGGTCTCTTGCTTACTCTCTGGTCCTGTGAGGAAGTTCAAGTGGGTTTTTTCTATGTCAGATGATCATTCAAGGACCCATATATTTTTCCATAGTGTGTTTCTGTTACTGTTACGGCCTTATAATCATGAATATCTCACTGCAAGAAATGGGAAGAGCCCGGAGGAGCCCTTCAGAGGCACATTACAGTCACTTTTAATCATAATCTGAGTTGGCAAGAACTTAGAAACATGGTCATAACATGGAAAACAACTCAGTAGTATTTAGGAAAAAGAAGATGATGATTTTTGTGAACTGTTTGAAGTCTCTGACATAACAATGAATGAGATAGTGACTATGTGAAAAGGACATTAGTGAGGATTTTGTTTTTGAGAGAGTTTCTCAAGAGATTTTACTTTTAAGATATAAATTTTGGGGGTGCCTGGTGGCTCAGTTGCTTGTGTCTGACTTCAGCTCAGGTCATGATCTCACAGGTGGTGGGTTCAAGCCCTGCATCGGGCTCTGTGCTGACAGCTCAGATCCTGGAGTCTGCTTTGGATTCTGTGTCTCCCTCTCTGCCCCTCCCCACTCACACTCTGTCTGTCTCTCTCAAATATAGATAAACATTAAAAAAAATAAAAGTAAAAATTAAATTTTTAACAAAGGTTTATTATGGCTTTAAGGAGGAAAATGCGGGGTGTGTGAGGGTGGCTTTTGCTGAAAAATTTGTGGTTTGGCTCACTTATATAACTTGGATTTAATGGAAGAGGAGAGAATTTATAGGACTTCAAAAATGAAGACCCAAACTGGTGACAGAAAGGTCTCCAAGTTCTTTTTTTTAATTGAGGTATAGTTGACATTTAACAATAATATTAGTTTCAGATGGACAACATAACTCAGTATTTATATAGGTTGTGAAATAGTGACTACAATAAATCTAGTTAATGTCCATAATCACACAGTTAAAAACTTTCCTCCCTCCCACCCCCGGTAAGAACTTTTAAGATCTATTCTGTGAAGCAACATACCATACAGTGTTATTTTTCTTTTTGCCCCTTTTCACCACTACTTTTTTAAAATTTTTTTTCATTTATTTTTATTATGAAATTTATTGTCAAATTGGTTTCCATACAACACCCTGTGCTCATCCCAACAGGTGCCCTCCTCAATGCCCATCACCCACTTTCCCCTCCTTCCCACCCCCATCAACCCTCAGTTTATTCTCAGTATTTTAAGAGTCTCTTATGGTTTGCCTCCCTCCCTCTCTTTTTTTTTTCCTTCCCCTCACCCATGGTCTTCTGTTAAGTTTCTCAGGACCCACATAAGAGTGAAAACATATGGTATCTGTCTTTTTCTGTATGACTTATTTCACTTAGCATAACACTCTCCAGTTCTCTCCACGTTGCTACAAAAGGCCATATTTCATTCTTTCTCATTGCCAAGTGGTATTCCATTGCATATATAAACCACAACTTCTTTATCCATTCATCAGTTGATGGACAGGTATACTCTCTCCATAATTTAGGTATTGTTGAAAGTGCTACTATAAACATTGAGGTACAAGTGCCCCTATGCATCAGCACTCCTGTATCCCTTGGGTAAATTCCTAGCAGTGCTATTGCTGGGTCATAGGGTAGATCTATTTTTAATTTTTTGAGGAACCTGCACACTGTTTTCCAGAGCGGCTGCACCAGTTTGCATTCCCACCAACAGTGCAAGAGGGTTCCCGTTTCTCCACATCCTCGCCAGCAACTATAGTCTCCTGATTTGTTCATTTTAGCTACTCTGACTGGTGTGAGGTGGTATCTGGGTGTGGTTTTGATTTGTATTTCCCTGATGAGGAGTGACGTTGAGCATCTTTTCATGTGTCTGTTGGCCATCTGGATGTCTTCTTTAGAGAAGTGTCTATTCATGTCTTCTGCCCATTTCTTCACTGGATTATTTGCTTTTCAGGTGTGGAGTTTGGTGAGCTCTTTATAGATTTTGGATACTAGCCTTTGTCCGATATGCCATTTGCAAATATCTTTTCCCATTCCGTTGGTTGCCTTTTAGTTTTGTTGATTGTTTCCTTTGCAGTGCAGAAGCTTTTTATTTTCATGAGGTCCCAATAGTTCATGTTTGCTTTTAATTCTCTTGCCTTTGGAGATGTGTCAAGTAAGAAATTGCTGCGGCTGAGGTCAGAGAGGTCTTTTCCTGCTTTCTCCTCTAGTGTTTTGATGGTTTCCTGTCTGACATTCAGGTCCTTCATCCATTTTGAGTTTATTTTTGTGAATAAGAAAGTGGTCTAGCTTCATTCTTCTGCATGTTGCTGTCCAGTTTTCCCAACACCATTTGTTAAAGAGACTTTTTTCCATTGGATGTTCTTTCCTGCTTTGTCAAGGATTAGTTGGCCATACTTTTGTGGGTCCAATTCTGGAGTCTCTATTCTATTCCTTTGGTCTGTGTGTCTCTTTTTGTGCCAATACCATGATGTCTTGATGATTACAGCTTTGTAGTAGAGGCTAAAGTCTGGGGTTGTGATACCTCCCGCTTTGGTCTTCTTCTTCAATATTACTTTGGCTATTCGGGGTCTTTTGTGGTTCCATACAAATTTTAGGATTGCTTGTTCTAGTTTCGAGAAGAATGCTGGTGCAATTTTTATTGGGATTGCATTGAATGTGTAGATAGCTTTGGGTAGTATTGACATTTCAACAATATTTATTCTTCGAATCCATGAGCATGGAATGTTTTTCCATTTCTTTGTATCTTCTTCAATTGCCTTCATAAGCCTTCTATACTTTTCAGCATACAGATGTTTTACATCTTTGATTAGGTTTATTCCTAGGTATTATGGTTCTGGGTGCAATTGTGAATGGGATCAGTTTCTTTATTTGTCTTTCTGTTGCTTCATTATTAGTGGATAAGAATGCAACTGATTTCTGGACATTAATTTTGTATCCTGCGGCTTTGCTGAATTCATCTACCAGTTCTAGCAGACTTTTGGTGGAGTCTATCAGGTTTTCCATGTATGGTATCCTGTCATCTGCAAAAAGTGAGAGCTTGACTTCATCTTTGCCAATTTTGATGCCTTTGATTTCCTTTTGTTGTCTGATTGCTGATGCTAGAACTTCCAACACTATGTTAAACAACAGCAGTGAGAGTGGACTTCCCTGTCGTGTTCCTGATCTCAGGGGGGAAAGCTCTCAGTTTTTCCCCATTGAGGATGATGTTAGCTGTGGGCTTTTCATAAATGGCTTTTATTATGTTTAAGTATGTTCCTTCTATCCCAACACTCTTGAGGGTTTTTGTTAAGAAAGGAAGCTGAATTTTGTCAAATGCTTTTTCTGCATCAATTGACAGGATCATATGGTTCTTATCTTTTCTTTTATTACTGTGATGTATCACATTGATTGATTTGAGAATGTTGAACCAGCCCTGCAGCCCAGGAATGAATCCCACTTGATCTTGGTGAATAATTCTTTTTATATGCTGTTGAATTCGATTTGCTAGTATCTTGTTGAGAATTTTTGCATCCATATTCATTAGGGATATTGGCCTATAGTTCTCTTTTTTTTGCTGGGTCTCTGGTTTAGGAATCAAAGTAATGCTGCTTCATAGAATGAGTCTGGAAGTTTTCCTACCCTTCCTATTTTTTGGAACAGCTTGAGAAGGATATGTATTGTCTCTGCTTTAAATGTCTGGTAGAATTCCCCAGGGAAGCCATCTGGTCCTGGACTCTTCTTTGTTGGGAGATTTTTGATAACTGATTCAATTTCTTCGCTGCTTATGGGTCTGTTCTATAGAAAATAGAAATTTTCTATTTCTTCCTGTTTGACTTTTGGAAGTGGGTGCGTGCTTAGGAATTTGTCCATTTCTTCCAGGTTGTCCATTTTGTTGGCATATAATTTTTCATATATTCCCTGATAATTGCTTGTATTTCTGAGGGATTGGTTGTAATCATTCAATTTTCATCCATGATTTTATCTATTTGGCTCATCTCCCTTTTCTTTTTGAGAAGCCTGGCTAGAGGATTGTCCAGTTTGTTTCTCAAAAAACCAACTCTGGTTTCATTGATCTGCTCTACAGTTTTTTTAAGATTCTATATTGTTTATTTCTGCTCTGATATTTATTATTTCTCTTCTTCTGCTGGGTTTGGGGTATCTTTGCTGTTCTTCTAGTTCCTTTCAGTGTGTTGTTAGATTTTGTATTCGGGATTTTTCTTGTTTCTTGAGATAGGCCTGCATTGCAATGTATGTTCCTCTCAGGACTGCCCTTGCAGCATCCCAAAGCATTTGTATTTTTGTATTTTCATTTTCATTTGTTTCCATATATCTTTTAATTTCTTCTCTAACTGCCTGGTTGACCCATTCATTCTTTAGTAGGGTGTTCTTTAACCTCCATGCTTTTGGAGGTTTTCCAGACTTTTTCCTGTGGTTGATTTCAAGCTTCATAGCATTGTGGTCTGAAAGTATGCATGGTATAATTTCAATTCTTGTAAACTTATGAAGGGCTGTTTTGTGACCCAGTATATGATCTATCTTGGAGAATGTTCCATGTGCACTTGAGAAGAAAGTATATTCTGTTGCTTTGGGATGCAGAGTTCTAAATATACTTTCTTCTCAAGTGCACATGGAACATTCTCCAAGATAGATCATATACTGGGTCACAA
>NC_064816.1:124469154-124630278 GCF_023721935.1 Panthera uncia
AGAAGAAAGTATATTCTGTTGCTTTGGGATGCAGAGTTCTAAATATATCTGTCAAGTCCATCTGATCCAATGTATCATTCAGGGCCCTTGTTTCTTTATTGATCCTGTGTCTAGATGATCTATCCATTGTTGTAAGTGGGGTGTTAAAGTCCCCTGCAATTACCACATTCTTATCAATAAGGTTGCTTATGTTTGTGATTGTTTCATGTATTTGGGGTCTCCCGTATTCGGTGCATAGACATTTTTAATTGTTAGCTCTTCCTGATGGATAGACCCTGTAATTATTATACAGTGCCCTTCTTCATCTCTTGTTACAGCGTTTAATTTAAAGTCTTGTTGTCTGATATAAGAATGGCTACTCCAGCTTTCTTTGGACTTCCAGTAGCATGATAGACAGTTCTCCATCCCCTCACTTTAAATCTGAAGGTGTCCCCAAGTCTAAAATGAGTCTCTTGTGGACAGCAAATAGGTGGGTCTTGTTTTTTTAATCCATTCTGCTACCCTATGTCTTTTGGTTGGAGCATTTAGTCCATTTACAAACAGTGTTATTGTTGAAAGATATGGGTTTAGAGTCATTGTGATGTCTGTAGGTTTCATGCTTGTAGTGATGTCTCTGGTGCTTTGTGGTCCTTGCAACATTTCACTCATAGAATCCCCCTTAGGATCTCTGTAGGGCTCATTTAGTGGTGATGAATTCCTTCAGTTTTTGTTTGTTTGGGAAAACCTTAGTATCTCCTTCTATTCTGAATGACACATTTGCTGGATAAAGGATTTTTGACTTCCTATTTTTCCTGTTCTTCACATTGAAGATTTTCTGCCATTCCTTTCTGGCCTGCCAAGTTTCAGTAGATAGGTCTACTACCCTTATGTGTCTACCTTTGTAGTTATGGCCTGTTTATCCCTAACTGCTTTCAGAATTCTCTCTTTATCCTTGTATTTTTCCAGTTTCACAATGATATGTTATGTAGAAGATGGGTTCAAGTTATGTCTGAAGTGAGCTCTCTGTGCCTCTCGGGTTTCAATGCCTTTTTCCTTCCCCAGTCAGGGAAATTCTCAGCTATGATTTGTTCAAGTACACCTTCAGCTGCTTCCTCTCTCTCTTCTTCTTCTGGAATTCCTATGATACGGGTATTGTTCTGTGTGATTGCATCACTTAGTTTTCTATTTCTTCCCTCATACTCCTGGGTGTTTTTATCTTTTTCTCACCTTCCTCTTTTTCCATAATTTCATCTTCTAATTCATGTATTCTCTTCTCTGCCTCTTCAATCTGTGCTATGGCCACCTCCATTTTATTTTGCACCTCATTTATAGCATTTTTTAGCTCCTCATGACTATTTCTTCATCCCTTGATCTCTGTAGCAGTAGATTCTCTGCTGTTCTCTATGCTTTTTTTCAAGCCCAGCGATTAATTTTATGACTATGATTCTAAATTCTTGTTTTGTTATATTGCTTAAATCGTTTTTGATCAATTCGTTAGCTGTTGCTACTTCCTGGAGTTTCTTTTGAAGAGAATTCTTTCGTTTCGTCATTTTTGGTAGTCCCTGCAGTGGCTCCAAACTGCAGGACACTTCCCTTGTGCTGTCCCAAGTAACTTGTGATGGTGGGCGGGGCCCCAGTCAGACCCAATGTCTGCCCCCCAGCCCACCCGTGGGGCCACAGTCAGACTGGTGTGTACCTTATCTTCCCCTCTCCCAGGGGCAGGACTCACTGTGTGACCCCTGTCTGTGCTGCTTGCACTGTCAGGCTTGTGGTGCTGCTTAATAGGATCTGGCATATTAGCCGGGGTGGATCCACAAGGTGCCTAGGGGCGGGAGGGGCAGGCTGAGCTCCCTTTGCCATGGGTGGTCCCCTGCAGGAGGGGCCTGCAGCACTGGGAGGGAGGCAGACCCATCCACTGGGAGGGAGGAATGGATCCACAATAGCACAGCATTGGGCGTTTGTGTGGTGCAAGCAAGTTCTGTGACAGGAACTGGTTCCCTTTGTAATTTTGACTGGGGGATGGGAGAGGGAAATGGTGTTGGCCAGTGGCTTTGTTCCCCCATGGAGCTGAGCTCTGTCTTCTAGGCTCAACCATTCTCCCTCCCAATGTCCTCTCGCCCTAGTCACAAGAGCGGAGCTGTTGAGTTTTAACTTTCCAGATGTTAAGTCCTGTTGGCTGTCAGAACTCACAGAGTCCGGCCCCTCCGTTTTTGCAAACCAGACTTCGGGGGCTCTGCCTTGCTGGGTGGGCTGCCCCTCCACCTCCCCGGCTCCCTCCTGCCAGTTTGTGTAGCATGCACTGCCTCTTTACCCTTCTTACCTTTTTCCGTGGGCCTCTTGTCTAAGCTTGGCTCTGGAGAGTCCATTCTGCTAGTCTTGCAGCAGTTTTCTAGGTTATTTAGGCAGATGTGGGTGGAATCTAAGTGATCAGCAGGACAAGGTGAGTTCAGCGGCCTCCTATGCTGCCATCTTCCCAGGTCTCCGGTGTTATTAAATATAGTCACCATGCTATGCATTACCTCCCTATGACTTATTTATTAACTGGAAGTTTGTACTTTTGACCCCCCCCCCCTTTATCCATTTTGCCCACTCCCATGCCATACCAACCCACCAATCTGTTCTCTGTATCTATGAGCTAATTTTGTTTTTTAGATTCCACATGTAAGTGAGATGATGAAGTATTTGTTATTCTCTGATGTATTTCACTTAGCATAATGTGGTCAAGGTCCATCCATGTTGTCAAAGACAGTGAAATTTCCTTCTTTTTATGGCTGAATAATATTCCATTGGATATATGCAACATTTTCTTTATTCATTCATCTATCAATGAATATTTAGTTTGTACGCATGTCTTGACAGTTATAAACAGTGCTGTGATGAACATGGAGGTGCTTACATCTTTTCAAATCAATGCTTTTTCTTCCAATAAATTCCCCAAACTGGAATTGCTAAATCATGTGGTAGTTCTATTTTTAATTTTTTGAAAAACCTCCATACTGTTTTCATAGTTGCTGCACCAATCTACAATCCTGCCATTAGTGCAGTGTTTCCTTTCTCCACATCCTCAACATTCGTTTTCCCTTGTCTTTTTGATTCTACCCATCCTAACAGCTGTGAGGTGATATCTCATTCTACTTTCGATTTGCACTTCCCTAATAATTAGTGATGTTGAACATCTTATCATGTGTCTGTCATCTGTATGTTCATTTTGGAAAAATGTCTGCTAAGATCCTCTGCCCATTTTGCAGGGGGAGGGTAGATTTTGCTTTCTTGTGCTATTAAGGTATATGAGTTCTTTATATATTTTGGGTATTAATCCCTTATCATATATATGGTTTGCAAATGTATTCCCTCATTCAATAGTTTGCCTTTTTATTTTGTTGATACTTTTCTTTGCTGTGAAGTATGTTTACATTAATGTGATCCTGCTCCCCCCCCCCCCCAACTTTTGCTGCCTTTGCTTTTGGTGCCAATTCCAAAATACATCACCAACACTGACATCATGGAGCTTATTGCCTATGTTTTCCTCTAGTTTTACAATTTCAGGTCAATTCTTTAATTTATTTTGAGTTAATTTTTGTGTATGGTATAAGATAGTGGTCCAGTTTACTTCTCTTGCATGTGGCTATCCGGTTTTTCCAATACCATTTTTTGAAGAGTCCTTACCTTGTTTCATGTTCTTGATTCCTCTGTCAGAAAGTAATTGACTGTATAGGTGTATGCCTATTTCTGGGCTCTCTGTTCTGTTCCACTAATCTATGTGTCTCTTTTTATGCCAGTACTATACTAGTTATGAAATACACGTTGGGGAATAGAAATAGAATTGATCAGGACAATGAAGATACAACAAAAGATTTTAAGCAGATCTACTTTTAAAAACATTAATTTGGGGGCTTATGGGTTGTTCAGTCAGTTAAACCTCTGACTCTTGATTTCTGCTGGGCTCATGATCTCATGGTGGGAGAGAGCAAGCCCCTTGTTGGGCTCTGTCTGCACTGACAGTGTGGAGCCTGCTTGGGATGCTCTTTCTCCCTCTCTATCCTTCTCCTTCTTGCATGTTCTCTCTCTCCCTCAAAAAAATTAAAGTTTTTACCAACCTTGGTACATAAGTATTCATTGATGTTTGCTGAATGAGCTATTAAAATGCTAATGAAGTATTATTAGTAACATACACTGTTACTATGTGTATGGTTTTCTGCTGTTTCTCTTTGCATTCCAGACCAAGGAAGTTTGCATCTACATTTGCAAGAGTAAATATAGACTTGTATATAGGAATTTACTTCCTTATCTATGCAATTTACAGGATCTATTATGCTAATATTACTCCACGCTGCAATTGGTGATTTCAGTATCATAAAGTCTGAAAATCACTGGGGGACTAATAAAACTTGGTTGACCTGGAGTAACCACTTTCCATTTCACTCAGAAAATTTTACCATATAGTGACTAAATACTGCTAGACAGGTTTATTCATCAATGTGAAGGGGCATGAGATCACTCAGCAGTTTTGGATTTAAAAGGGCCAATAAGAAAGGTTTACTTGTATTGATAGAATTAGTTCTCCATTACTTTAATTCCTTGCTTCCAAGAAAAAGATAATACATTCCTCATTAATGGAGGTATAGGTTAAATGATAAATACCCAAAACAGTACCTGAGCAAATCAGTATTTTATTTTTACATCACAGTTTACTGTTCTTCCTAACTGGTGGTCAGTGTATTGTAAATACTGTCAATCATGATATAATTCCCATCACTACATGTTTCATCTTAAGAATAAATGACATTACTCAATTACTTTCATCCAATATTAATTTTCATATTCTTTCACCAGCAAGCACCAAAATTAAAACTCAGCAATCAATGGGATAAGTATACATAACAAAGATTCTCAAATTTATTCCCAAATTAAGACATGGGAATAAGATTTTCATATTCCCAAAGGTCTGTATTTTTTTGGCATTAAACAATAGGGTATTACAATTAAACACAAAATCAGTTGATATTTAATACTGTTTAAAACTCTTTAATAATATGGATCATCTCATTTGAAACAAGCTTTGCCTTTTTGAAGGCTCATCCATTACTTTTCCTGTGATTGGTGGTGTTGGCCTCCCAATGTCAGCAGCTGAGGGAGACCCATGCCATCATTCTGCTTCCCTCTGAACTAGTAAACGCTCTGGAGGAAGAACAGATTCCAGTTTCTGCCAGCGCTCTGGAGGCCACAAGATATGTGTAGCATGGGCATGCAGAAGTCCTAGGGAAACCTGAACCCATGAGAGACACAAAGAACATAAGAAAAAAATTACTTAGATGATTAAAAATAGTAAACATTTAGATGGTACTTTTCTAGGTGTAATGTACGGAAGTATTGATAGAAAGCCTTTAATCCTCACGAATCATTTTAGGTAGGTATTACCCCCATTTTGCACATGAGAAAACAAAATTAAGGTTGGTTAAAGAGCTTACCAAAAGTGCTATAGCTACCACGGGGTGGAGGCTGGCTTCTTGGCTGAGCCATCCAACTCCAGAGTCTACATGCAACCTTAAACACACTCCTCCCTAACCACCTTGCATACACCCAGGAAACATAAATCTGGTTTGCATTCTCAGAATCTCCTATATAATTGCCACTATTTCAGAGGGACTGGACTTTGTGGAAAAGTCAGAGACATGAAAAAATGTTTTTCCCACCTACTGGCTGAGCAGCAGAAATTAGATCTTGGAAACTACAGGGAGCAAGATGGAACTAGTGCTCACAGAGGGAGGTGGAAAACCAAGGGAAAGCCAGCAATGGAGGATAGGAAGCGGGAAAAAGAATCAAGTATAAAGATCATGACAGAGGGCAAAGAAACCCCATCAGCAGAGATGTGCCAGGATTAAAGTGGAGGTAACTAGAGGGAAGCCGTCTTGGAGGACTGAAGGCTGAGCCCTTAAAGACAGCTTAGGTTTCCATAGGGACATGAGCTTCAGTGAGCAGAAGAGTGGGGCAAACCTGTCTAAAATGCAGATCCAGGTTCTATTTTCACAGATCACCCTTCAACAAAGCAGAAGCAGGGTCTAGAAATCTGTATCTTTTGTTGTGGATGCCATTTTTGTTATTAGATAATATTTAATAGCATTTAAAAGTTTATAAAATACTTACATTCAGCACATTATCTATTTAGTGCTAGCTGCAAACCAAATACTATGGGCCCACTTTTTATTTTCAAATGTTTTCCTATAAATTGAAGCTCCATAGAGATTAGCATACAAGACTGCTTTCATTGAAGTTCTATTTCCTAGCATCTGCATTCAGGAAAACATGTTGCACAGAGACTCAAAGAACTGGATGTCAAGTGAGAGATTCTAAAAAGGTAACTAGAAATACATTTTTTTTTTAAAAGAAGAAAAAAAACCCTTCACAACTTGGAATACAAACAAAATAAGCCCAAGGTCTATGAAGAAGCCCCGAGAGCCCAATAAAGGAATATTACTCTGAAAATCAAACCTGCAGAAAATTTGAAAATGTGGTAGAAAAAAAAAAATTCACCCAAATCCACCATTTACATTTTGTTGCATTTGTTCCCTTCTCTTTGTATGTGTACCTGTTTACATATTTTTTGAACCATTTGAAAGTTGCTGACATTCTGAATTTATTCCTAATTTTCCACATGTATCTCCTCAGAACTAAGACTCTTTACTACATAAACATAATACATTCTATGTAATATATAATGATACAATTTTTCCAACTGTTGCAATAATGTCTTTTATAGCTATTTTTTAAGTTCTTAATCAAGGGTCCAGAATTACATCATAATTGTCATGATTTTTGTTTGGGCCTGTTGCCTTGTAAAATATCCTACATTTAGAATTGCTCGACTTTTCCCTTCCTGAATAGATTCAAGTTAAATGTTCTTGGCAAGAACACAATGTACTTGATAGTCTATTCTTTCCATTCTGTCATGTCAGAAGGCACAAAATATCTGTTTGTCCTATTGTTGTGACATGAATGAAGTTGGATAATTTGATTAATGTGATATTGACCAGCTTTCTCCACTATAAACAAACTGTTTTCCTTTTGTCATGAATAACTAAGCTGTGGGATGATATTTTGAAATATTTCACTATCTTGCATCAAAATTTTATCCAATCATTTCACTGTCTCTGAAAGAAACTGGTTTTTCAATCATCTGATAGTTTTAACATCCATGGATGATCCTCCCTGAATCAGTTATTACATTGATGATTACACTGGTGAGTTTCCTAATTTATTATTCCTTTTATATTTAATAGCTTTCATTTTTCTCTAAAGTGCTTCTCCTTCTAATCCTAAATTCTTTTAATATTAAATATTTTTAATTTCAAAATATGTTATGAGATTTTGGTTTAATGCTCCAATGTCCTCAGAGCAGTGGGGAGGTTCTTGATCAATGATGGACATATCTCCATCAGTCTCTGAGCACTTCCTTTTTGGTACCACTGAATGCTGTAGGCTTACTCTTACTTGATAGTGGTTCAGCCTGATATTGGACATCTCATTAAAGAGGCTTGGTTTTACCAAGGAATACTATTTAGAAACCAAAACCTGCTACTATAGGTACTTATTGCTCTGAGGGTGTCAACATTCAAAGCCATTTCATAGGATAAACATTAAAAAAAATACAAAACCCTAGGGCTTTCCCTCAACTTTCCCCATTCTATATTTCTATCTCCTTTCTTCCAGAGTGAGCACTCAGATTTCCAACAACTACCAGTTTAGTAAAATCAAGGTTTCTTTGAAATTATTTTAATCCTTAAAATCTCATGTTAAGGGTATATTTATTGGAATTTGTCCTTTTTTTTTCCTCCACAGTGTAGATTTCCTTCTATTTGTATTCAATTTTAGTGTGCTTTTGATATCCTTTTGGACTCAGTATTTTTTTTTTGAATATTTAAACATTTGCATGGTTCAGAAGTCAAAATCATTCTTAAAAGGTGAGGTAGGCAGAATGCCCCCCAACACACAGTTACTCTGTAAGGATTACCATATCCTAATGGACTTAAAGTTGCTGATCAGTTGACCTTAAGATAACAAGACTATTCTATAACATGATTATATTTGGGTTCATGGGATAAGAATCCTTAAATGTAGGTAAGCTAGGCAGAAGGGTCAGATTTAGACAGAGATGTTGTACTGCTTGATTTTGAAGATGGAGAAAAGGGCCATGAGCCAAGGAATGCAGGTGGCCTCTAGAAACTAGCAAGGAAACAGATTATCCCCTATAGCTGTCAGAATAAATGTAGCCATGCTGATACCTTGATTTTAGCCCAGTGAGATCCATATTGGACTCATGACCTCCAGAACTGTGAAATAAATTTGTATTTGTGGTAATCTATTATATTAGCAATGGGAAACTGATACAAAAAACAATATACACAAATTAAATTCTCATCCACCAGTTCACCTCTATAGATTAACTATTTTCATCAGTTTTTGTTGTTGTTTCTTTTTTGGAAAAAAGAAACATTCTCTTATTTCCCCCTTTTTTTCTCATACCAAAGGTAGAACACTACACATTCCCTTTTGTAACATCCTAGAAACCATTTCCTAACATTTCATAGAAAGGGAGCATATGGTTTTTACAACCCTACCCCATCCTCTTAGTGATTCTGATTAACCTCATTGGGAACCTAGGATCTGAATTTTCCACTTAGCATCACACCCAGAAAAAGTGAACTTGACCAATTTTAAAGAATCCCTTGAATATATTCTGAAACATGCTAAGTAACCATTCCAAACATGTTAACTGCCAGGAACCTCAATCTAAATGGTCTGTCATAGTAAAGTTTTTATCTATTTTTGTTCATGTCTGGGCTCAGTGGAGCTATAGGACAGCTGGTCTCCATCCTCTGCACAATAACCCTTTTTAGATTTGATAGCTGCTACTCAGTTGTTCCTCAAACCTTTATTTGCGGTTCCAAGTTGTTTTAACTTTTTTTTTTCCTATGGTTGAGTTGCCAGTCTTTTAACTTTGCAGAACCCTTGCCAATATATTTGCTTGCTTTCTTGGTGACTGGATTTTTTTAAAATCAACATTCATTTTACTAAAACCTAGAATTCTTTTATTCTAAACATTTATTAGGTATACTACTCACTTTCTGAAAAAAATTTCATCTTTAGAATTATGAATGTGAAAATTCTCATAGATGTAGAATATTAGTATGGTTTAAAAGTATTGGATGGAATGCAATATTTAAGTGTTTCTTTAAGAAAGACTAAGGTACAGAGAATGCCTATATACTCTCTTAGCAGTCTTATCACAGATCTTTATTTTTTTATTGATATGCATACAGACATGCAAAGGGTACAGTGAACGCAGGACAGAAAAAATCCAGAAATAAAGGAACTATTTAAAATTAAAAGCTATACTTGAAATAAACCAGCTTTCATTTCCATACATACCATACTAGGCAGGGTCCTCCAGAGAAACAGAACTAATAGGATGTGTGTATATAGAGAAATGTTTATTTTAAGGATTTAACTCATGTAATTGTGGAGGCTTGGTGCTTTGAAAATCTAATGTGGAAAGGCCAGAAGGCAGAAGACTCAGGAAAGAGCTGCAGTTTAAGCCCAAAGGCAGTAGTCTCCAGGCAAATCCCTTATTGCTTGGGGGTAGTCAGGCTTTTGTTCTAAGCAGGCCTTCAGCTGATTGAACAAAGCCCACCCACCTATTGGAGAACAATCAGCTTTACTCAAAGTCCTCTAATCTAAATGTAAAACTCATCCCAAAAACACTCTTACAGAAACAACTAAAGAGCTGGGCACCATGGCCCAGCTAAAGTGACACACAAAGTTAACCATCACACCTAACAAATATAATCCTCCTCCCTGTAGCTTACTCAGTGTTACCCTCAGTTCTTACTACACACAGGTCAGTGTTCTGAATGACTCAGTCATTCTGATGCATTTAATTCCACAATAACTGTGTGATGCAGGTTCCATGTTGGTCTCCATAGTAGAGGAAACCTAGGTACAGCAATAGGTTCTTTTGAGCCAAGACTGAAGTACATGCCCCCTGGCTCTTGAACCTCTATATCAAGATCTATCCATGTAATTTATTTTCCAAATGAGACACTTTGACTGTCAAATTTTAAATTAAGTCAGGATAATAGTAAAATGGGGGTGTCCTGGACAAATCAAGATTGGGTCAACTTAATTATACTGCTTTTGAGTTTTGTTAAGGTCCCACATACTTTCCCAAAACACCTAGATTGATCATAATGGAAATGCTTGTCACAAACTGAATTATTTTTCTCAAAACTCATAGGTTGAAACCCTAATCCCCAGCACCTCAGAATATGAGTATTTGGTGATAGTTACCTCTTTAAAGGTTCTAAGTTAAAATGAGGCCATTAAGGCGACTCTAATCCAATTGGGCTGGAATGGTTGTTAGATGAGGACATTAAGACACACAATCAATAGGGGTGCATGTGGGGACACAGCAAAAAGTTGGCCATTTGCAAGACAATGAGAGAAGCCTCCCAACAACCAAAACTTTCTGACAGTTGCCCTTGGATTTCTTGTCTTCAGAACTGTGAGAAATTTTCTGTTGTTCAAGCCATGCAGTCTATGATATTTGATTATGGCAGCCCAACACTAATACAGACATGAATAAACAGGAATACTGTGCTCGAAGCTAGTTCCATAGCATGTGCCAATAATCACTCAAAATAGGGAATCAAACAGGTTGAAGACAAAAAAAAAAAAGGTTTTTTTTTTCCTGTTATTAAAAAGAGAGATGCTTAAGCATGCAAAGGCATACCTAGTTTTATTAAGCTTTGCAGCAACCCTGTGGTGAGTAAGTCTATCAGTGCCATTTTCCAACAGGATTTGCTCATTTGTGTCTATGTCATATTTTGATAATGCATACATTATTTCTTAATTTTTTTATATTTGTTATGGTGATCTGTGATATTTAATGTTACTACTGTAATTGCTTTGGGGCTCCACAAGTTGCGCCTTTTTAAGACAGCAAACAATTGATAAATGTGTGTTGTGACTGCTTCACTGGCTGGCTGTTCCCCCATCACTTTACCTCTCCTCAAACCTCTCTGTTCCCTGAGACACAACACTATCAAAATTAGGCCAATTAATAACCCCAAATGGCTTCTAAGTGTACAAGTAAAATGAAGAGTCACAGGTCTCTTACTTGGAATCAAAACTATAAATAATTACACTTAGGAAGCATGTCAACAGCCAAAATAGGCCAAAGCTAAGCCTCTTGTGCCAAACAGCCAAGTTGTGAATGAAAAAAGAAAGTTCTTCAAAGAAATTAAAAAGCTACTCCAGTGAACACACAAATGATAAATAAGTGGTAGCCTTACTGCTGATGTGGAGGAAGTTTTAGTGGTCTGGATAAAAGATCAAACCAGCCACAACATTCTTTTAAACAAACACCTAATCCAGACTAAGGCCCTAACTCTTCCCAATTCTATGAAGGCAGAGAGGAAAGGAAGCTGCCGAAGATATGTTTGATCTAGCAGAAATTGGTTTATGAGGTTTAAGGATAGAAGCCATGTCCATAACAAAAAACTACAAGGTAAAGCAGCAAGTTATCCAGAATATCTAAGATAACTAATGAAGGTGGCTATATTAGTGAACAGATTTTTAAAGTAGATTCAATAGCCTTTTATTGGAAGGAGATGCTAACTAGGGTTTTCATAGCTAGAGAGGAGAAGTCAATGTCTGGCCCCAAAGAACTGGCTCTCTCTCTTGTCAGG
Source organism: Panthera uncia (assembly GCF_023721935.1). Taxonomy (NCBI): domain Eukaryota; kingdom Metazoa; phylum Chordata; class Mammalia; order Carnivora; family Felidae; genus Panthera; species Panthera uncia. Next base: position 124,480,878 of record NC_064816.1, read on the forward strand.
GGATAATGCAGCTAGTGACTTTAAGTTGAAGCCAATGTTCATTTACTATTCCAAAAATGCTAGAACCCTTAAAGATTATGCTAAATTTATTCTACCTGTGCTCTATAAATGGAAAAACAAAGCCAGGATGACAGTACATCTGTTTACAATGTGGTTCACTGAATATTGTAAGCCCTCTATGGAGACCTACTGCTTAAAAGAGAAAATCCTTTCAAAATATTGCTGACAATGCACCTGGTCATCAAAGAGCTCTGATGGAAATGTACAATGAGATTAATGTTTTCATGCCTGCTAACACAACATCTATTCTGCAGCCCAGGCATCAAAGACATGTTTGGACTGTCAAGGCTTATTCTTTAATAAGTCTTATTCTTTAAGACGATAGCTGCCACAAACACTGGTATCACTGATATATATGAGCAAAGTCAACTGAAAACCTTCTGGAAAGTATTCACCATCCTAGATGTCATTAAGAACACTTAGGATTCATGGAAAGGGGCCAAAATATCAATATTCACAGGAATTTGGAAGAAGTTGATTCTAACCCTCATGGATGACTTTGAAGGGCTGAAGACTTCAGTGGAGAAAGTAGCTACAGATGTAGAGGAAATAGCAAGAAAACTTGAATTTGAAGTGGAACATGAAAAAGTGACTGCATTGTTGCTATCTCATGATAAAACCTTAATGGATGAGGAGGTGCTCATCATTTTATGAATGAGAACAAAACATGGTTTCTTGAAATAGACTGCACTTCTGGTGGAGATTCTGTGAAAACTGTTGAAATGACAACAAAGGACTTAGAATATTACAGAAGCTTAGTTGATAAAGCAGCAACAGGGTTGGAGAGGATTGACTCCAGTTTTGAAAATGCATCAAATAGTATCACATGCTACAGAGAAATTGTTCATGAAAAGCAGATTTATGCAACAACTTTCACTGTTGTCTTATTTTAAGAAATTGCCACAGTCATCCCCCCCTCCAGCAACCATCAACACTGAGGCAAGACGGGTCTACCCACACACACACACACACACAAAGACTTTTTGAAAGCTCAGTGGATTAGTCTTCTTTAGAATATATTTTTTAATTAAGGCATGTAAACTTTTTAGGCAACATTATTACAAATTTAATGGACTACAGTATAGTATAAATATAACCTTTATATGCACTGAAAAACTAAAAAATTCATTTACCATGCCTTGGTGTAGTATTCACTTTATTGTAGTGATCTAGAACAGACCCTATAATACTCCAAGGTATGACTAAAATTTTTTCAATAGGTTTTGTTACTTTGACCAACCAACCTAATATTTTACTGGGACTTAACTCTACCCTATGCTGTTTTGTGTCCCATGTGTAGCTATGTCTCCTTTTCAATGGATTTACAACATTTTTAGGCATAAGAAATCCACTTTTACAGTAAATTTTTGAACACAACAGAAACTTATTAAATTATTAGAAATCCTAAGCAGATCATTGTTTTTTTACTGTCTGCTTAATGAGAAATTTGCCCATCCACATATATTAATAGGCCTCTTACAATAACTGTTGCCCATAGATTTAGAATCAATGATCTAGAATGATCTATTTTAATTGTGCATCCTACCAGTAAAAAATATTGGAGAACTGACCTCCATATTTACACATTTAAAAATTATATATAATAAAAATTATTACAATTAGTACTAACAGTCCATAAAACCAAATGTTAGTAAAGCTCAAACTCTTGTTTTTTAGTTCAGGAGTACTAATTTTTTGTTTTTGTATCCAGGGGATCATTATACACACCCCTTGTCTATTCCTGCTCCCCTCTTTAGAGATCTCTGCTCTAGGAAACACCGAAAATACTAGCTGAAAATTGATCAGCACTATCAGTCAACTAGTTTGTTTTGTCCACACAATGCCAAAGAAGCACATGGACTGAATTGCCTGCCTTTGATTGAATTGGCTCCATGGAGAAGTTATGTTGGCATGTCGTAGACAAAACCTTCATGAGCCCAGCCTTTTCTTCAGGTGCCAAAGGCACAGGTGTGCATTATTTTGGTTCTCTCCACCCCCTATTCATAGACCATCAGTCTACAGAGCACTCTTCCCATTCCTGGCTTCAGGATACCCTCTTCTCTTGAAGGAAGAGCTTGAAAGGATAAGATAAGGACAAGCAAAAGCATAAGAGTCCACAGGTAGGATAGAAAGGGAAACATAGGAGAGGAAGAAGATGATGACTGTTAATGGAAGCAAAGACTTTTGAGCTTGAAAGGATAAGATAAGGACAAGCAAAAGCATAAGAGTCCACAGGTAGGATAGAAAGGGAAACATAGGAGAGGAAGAAGATGATGACTGTTAATGGAAGCAAAGACTTTTTAAAAAAGCCATTCAGAACTAGAGCCAGGGTCAGAAATGGACCAGGATGAAAAATGTGATGAAGCACAAAATTTCATTTGATTAAAATATTTTCTTAAGAAAAAACCCACATTTTATATAATCACTACTAGCAAATAAAGTCAGTCTTTGATGAATTTACTTAGCAGTATAAGAGAGAAAAATCTCCACATAAACAAGGCAGCAGTCACATGATATTCATTCTGAATTATTAAATTACCTACAATTCTGAAGGTCAAATCAAACTGAAACAACACTGGAACTTGGAAGAACACTGTTTAAATGAATTGTCGATTTCCCAGAGCTTAAAGAAGTCAGCTTTCCACTCTGTCGTCCAAAATCCTTTATACCCACATCTTTCCAAACTTACCTACATGATTTCTCAGTATGCAAGTTCTACTCTGAGGGCCTCCATGGTATACCCAACTCCACATATCATGCCCACCTTCCTGCTTCTGATGGCTTCTGTACTCAGTTTGTAATCCTCTTCCTCATATCCCTGGGACCTTCCTATAAAACCCAGTGTAGCCTAACTTTTCCATGGAGCCCTTCCAGCCACCGCAATTCTCAACCATTTGTTCCTTTTTAAGGAACTGAGGCCTGGTGATGGTCTACCCAATATCAGGTTCTTAAAAAAGAAAAGAAAGGGACTTTGGGGGAAAATGGCAGAGTAGAAGGAGCCTCAGATCACCTCCTCCTATGGATGCAACTAGATAATACCCGTATCAGTGTAAATTACCCAGGAAAAGACCTGAGGCTGGCAGAAAAGACTCTCCACAGCAAAATGTGGAGAAGAGGCCATATCAAAGAGGGTAGGAAGAGCAGGGATATGGTTGGGATCTAAATGGACTTGCAGGGACTGTCACCAGGAGGGAGGGACACCTCAGGCATGGAGGGAGGAAAGAAAGAGACCCTCACAACAGGCATGGGGAAACCTCACCCAGAAGATGGATTCCCGTAACATTTGGCTTTGAAAACCAGAGGGGTCAAATTTCATGTGTTCTTACAGTAAGCGAGGCTTAACACCCGGAACTTTCAAACTCAGCAGGCTCTGCTCTGGGAAAGCAGGGAAGGCTAGAGGAAACTGAGTCCGTGCCTTTAAAGAGCACAACAAAGTGCTCTGCAGAGATACAGCATAGAAAGAGCAGTTTGAAAAATGGCTGGGGTATAAAAGAGGGAAATTTGTTTACTTATCTTAGGGCATGTGCTGGAAGGGGAGGGATCCTTGGGAGATTTCTCAGGAAAGAAAAGTGCTGGCAGAAGCCATTTCATTCCCCCACCCCCAGCTTAGACATGCAGCCTATAGAAACCAGGGCCAACACTTACTACCTAGCTTGCTAACAGTGTACCCACACACCTCCATCCTCATGCTTCGACTACTCCACCCCTTCCAACCCTTCCTGTCTTGGTTTGGGGCAGCTGTAGGTTCCCTCTTGCAGAATGCAAACTGTAAGAGAAGAGAGCAAGAGAAGAAAGGAACAGAGAACTACCGCAACAACCGTAAACCAAGTAACAAAATGGGAGTAAGTACATACCTGTCAATAATTAGTTTGAATGTAAGTGGACTAAAAACTCAATTCAAAAGACACAGGTTGATGCAATAGAAAAAACAAAAAACAAGATCCATATATACACTGCCTACAGGAAACTCATTTCAGACCTGAAGAAGCATGCAAATTCAGGGGCACCTGTGCGGCTCAGTCAGTTGAGCAGCCAACTTTGGCTCAAGTCATGATCTCACACTTCAACAGTTCATGAGTTGAAGCCCCGGCATCGGGCTCTCTGCTGGCACCACAAGCCCGCTTCAGATCCTTTCTCTGCCTCTCCCCACTTGTGCGCATGCTCTGTCTCAAAAATAAACATTTAAAACAAAAAAGAAACACACAAATTCAAAGTGAAGGAATGAAAAGCATTTATCATGCAAATGGAAGTGAAATAAAATGGGAGTAGCAATACTTACATCATACAAAATAGACTTTAAAACAGACTGTAATGAGACAAAGTACACTATATAATCATAAAAGGAGCAATCCAGTAAGAAGTTATAACAACTGTAAATATTTATGCACCCAACATGAAAGAAACAAAATATATAAAGTAGCTAACAACAAACATAAAGCACCTAATAATAGTAATACAATAATAGGGGACTGTAACACCCCACTTACATCAATGGATAGATCATCCAAAAGGAAAACTAACAAGGGAACAGTGGCTTTGAATGACATACTCAACCAGATGGATCTAACAGATATATTCAGAATATTCCATCCTGAAAGAGCAGAATAAACATTTTTTTTCTGGAGACCGTTCCCTGTGCACTTGAATAGATCACATAGTAGGCCACAAAACAAGTCTCAACAAATTTAAAAAGATTAACGTCATATCATGAGTCTTTTCTGACCAAAATGCTATGAAATTTGACATCAAACAAAAGAAAAAATCTATTTAGACTATAGATACAAGAAGGTTAAATAATATACTACTAAACAATGAATAGGTCAACCAAGAAATCAAAGAGGAAATAAAAAAGTACATGGAGATAGGTGAAAATGAAAACAAGATTCTAAAATCTTTGGATTGCAGCAAAAGCTGTTCTCACAGGGAAGTTTATACCAATTCAGACCCACCTCAAGAAGTAAGAAAAATCTCAGAAAACAACCTTACACCTGAAGGAGCTAGAAAAGAAAAAACTAATCCCAAACCAGCAGAAGTAAGAAAATAATAAAGATGAGAGCATATATTAAAAGAAAATAGAGAAAGGACTCAAACAAATCACAAATTAAAGAGGAGAAATAACCAAAATATGAAAGATTATAAAAGATAATTAAAAATTATATGCCAACAAATTGGACAATCTAAAAGAAATGGATATATTCTTCAAAACATAAACTCCAAAAACTGGAGCAGGAAGAAATAAAAAATTTGAACAGACTGACTACCAGTAATGAAATTAAATCAGTAATCAAAAAGCTCCCAGGAAACAAATCCAGGACAAGAGAGCTTCACAGGTGAATTCTACCAAACATTTAAAGAAGAGTTAATACCTATTCTTAAACTATTCCAAATAGAAGAGAAAGGAAACCTTCCACATTCATTCTAGGAGGCCAGCTTTCTCCCTGATACCAAAACTAGATAATGATACTACAAGAAAGGACAACTATAGGCCATTATCTATGATGAACATAGATGCAAAAATCCTCAACAAAAGACTAACTGAATCCAACATACATTTCAAAAGTCATTCACCACAGTCAATTGGGATTTATATCTGGGATACAAGGGTGGTTCAGTATTTGCAAATCAGTCAACATGATACATGTGTCAACAAGAGAAAGGATAAAAAAAATATGATTGTTTTCATAGGTAGAGAAAAGAATTTGACAAAGTACATTGATTCATGATTAAAACCCTCAACAAAGTAGGTATACAGGGAATATATATCTCAATATAATAAGGTACATATATGAAAAACCCACAGTGAACACCATACTCAGTGGTAAAAAAAACTCAGAACTTTTCCCCTAAGATCAGGAATAAGACAAGGTCAACTCCCACCATTTTTATTTATTTAATACAACACTAGAAGTAGTAGCCACAACAATCAGACAAGAAAAAGAAATAGAAGGCATCCAAATGGCCAAAAAAGAAGTAAAACTGTCACTGTTTGCAGATGATATGAAACTAGATACAGGAAACCCAAAAGACTCCACCCAAAAACTACTAGAACTGATAAATGAATTCAGTAAAGAATTCAAAATCAATATACAGAAGTCAGTTACATTCCTTCCTATACACTAATAATGAAGCAGCAGAAAGATAAAACAATCTCCTCTACAATTGCACCAAAAATAATAAAATACCTAGGAATAAGCATAACCAAGGAGATGAAAGACCTGTACTCTGAAAACTATAAAACACAGAGGAAAGAAATTGAAAACAAAACAAAAAAATGGAAAGATATTCCATGCTCATGGAATGAAAGAATACTGTTAAAATGTCTATAATATCCAAAACAATCTACAGATTTAATACAATTCCTATCAAAATACCAAAATAATTTTTTCAGAACTAGAACTAAAGACCTTGAATAGCCAAAGCAATCTTTAAAGACACTACCAAAACTGGAGGTATTACAATCCCAGATTTCAAGATACACTACAAGGGTCTAATAAGCAAAACAGTATGATACTGGCACAAAAATAGACACACAGATCAACAGAAGAGAATAGAGAGCCTAGAAATGAACCCATGATTATATGGTCAATTAATCTTTGACAAAGGAGGCAAGAACATGCAATAGGAAAAAGTCCCTTCAACAAATGGTGCTGGGAAAAGTGGACAGCTAAATGCAAATGATTGAAACTTGATCACTTTCTTACACCATAGACAAAAACAGAATCAAAATGGATTAAGGACCTGAATGTGAGACCTGAGACCATAAAAATCCTGAAGAGAGCACAGGCTCTAATTTCTTTGGCATTGGCTGTAGTAACATTTTTCTAGATATATCTTCTGAGTCAAGGGAAACAAAAAACAAACTATTGGGGTTACATTAAAATTAAAAGCTTTTGGGGCACCTAGGTGGCTCAGTCAGTTGAGTATCTGACTTCAGCTCAGGTTATGATCTCACGGTTTGTGGGTTCAAGCCCCGCTTGGGCTCTGTGCCGACAGCTCAGAGCCTGGAGCCTACTTTGGATTCTGTGTCTCCTTCTGTCTGCCCTTTCCCCACTTGTGCTCTCTCAAAAACAAACATTTAATTTTTTTTTTTTTAAATAAAAGCTTCTGCACAGCAAAGAAAACAATCAACAAAACCAAGACAATCTACTGAATGGGAGAAGATATTTACTAATGGCATAGACCATAAAGGGTTAGTATCCAGAGTATATAAAAAACTTATACAAGTCAACACCCCCAAAACAAATAGTCCAATTCAAAAATGGGCAGAAGAAATATCCATTTGTCCAGAGAACATAACAGATTGCTAACAGACACATAAACATCACTAATCATCAGGTACATGCAAATTAAAACCACAGTGAGCTATCACCTCACACCTGCCAGAATCAAATCAAAACCACCAGAAACAAGTGTTGGTGAGGATGTGAAGAAAAAATGAATTCTTGTGCATTGTCCATGGAAATGAAAACTAGTGCAGCCACTGTGGAAAACAGCATGGATATTTCTTAAAAGATCAAAAGTAGATCTACCCTATGATCCATGAATTTCATTACTGGGTATTACCCAAAGAGTATAAAAACCCTATTTCAAAAAGATATATGCACCCCTATGTTTATTGCAGCATTATTTACAATAGCCAAATTATGGAGGCAGCCCAAGTGTCCATTGATAGATGAATTGATAAAGAAGACATTTATATATATATATGGAATATTACTCAGCCATAAAAAAGAATGATATCTTGCCATTTGCAACCACATGGATGAATCTGGAAAGTATAATGCTAAGTGAAATAAGTCAGAGAAAGACAAATATATCATTTCACTCATATATGGAATTTAAGAAACAAAACAAAAAAAGAGGGAAACAAAAAAAACACTCAACTTGAGAATAAACTGATGGTTAACAGAGGGAGGGTTGGGGGGATGGGTGAAATATGTGAAAAGGATTAAGAGTACACTTATAGTGATGAACACTGAGTAATGTATACAAATGTTGAATCACTATATTGTACACCTGAAACTAATGTAATGCTGTCAAGTATATTTGAATTGAAATTCTAAAAAATCTCTAGGCATAGTGTTGACCATGTAATATATTATACGACTTGGGAAACTTTAGAGTGAAGAAGGCTATTAATAATTATGCTGGGTCAACAGGCATACATATGTCTCCAGGACACATGGTCATCCCCTTCTTTTGAGACAGGGAACACTTAATGACTATAGTTATATCCAAAATGTTTCAGATAGACATTCTCTTATTCCTTATATTAAACTTGCGGAATAGGCATTATTTTCATTTGCAGAAAAGAATACTTGGGCTTAGAAATAGTAAGCCTTATGCTGAAAGTTATGAGTCTAGTATATGATAGAACCAGGATTTGAAAAAGGTGTGGTTAAAAATTCATGCTGCTCCTCCCTGTAATGTCCTGCTTCTCTTATGATATTATTTAATAATTATGTTTCCATGTCTATAGCAATAGTTGGCCAACTTTTTCTATAATAGCCAGAGGTAACTTGTTTAGGCTTACAGACTATACAGTCTTTGTTCCAAGTATTCAACTGTCATTGGTTTGTAGCACAGAGCAGCTACAGGCAATATAGAAGTGACTCTAAGATTTGTTATAACAAAATTTTACTTACAAAAGTAAAAAACAAAAAAGCACCAAGCTGAATTTCATCCAAAGGCCATAGTTTGCCAGTTCCTGGTCTATAATCTAGATTCTATAATATTTCTGACAGCAGAGCCTATATCTTACCTTTTCTATATTAGAAATTAGCATAATATCTTGGACAAGATCATGAAATACTTGTCAGCAGTAAATATCTGTTGAATGAGTGAATGTTGAGTAAAGAAAGCTTAAATCTGGAAATGCTATATTTTATTATCTGGACATCAAGGAAACTCCCTAACCTACCTAAAGAGAGACATCCAAAGTTTTTCAGAAAACAGTAGGAAGTGACAGGAGAGCTTCATAGATGATGTGCCACAACAGACTGACCATAAACTAGTGCTACCAAAAAACTGGGGTATGGTTCTTTCAGTCTCAAAAAATTATTTTCAAGATACAGTATGTAATTTAAAACACATACATGTAATGCCTAGACTTAAATTTTACAACCTATTTACTGCATTGTATGAATTTTTTGAATATATTATACAGGCAAAGAAAATTGGTTTGGATTGCATCTGGTGACCACCATTTACTTCCAAACCAAGTTAATGATATTAGGGAGGAGAGAAACTTATAAATGATTCCCAAACCCCTGGGATGAGTCCCACTGGTTATTTGGGTAATAGACCACCATTCTTGCTATTTGTCCTCCTCCACACATAAAAATTTTCTTGAATACAACACCACCATCAATCTTCTCACGGTGGTATCCAGGTGACACTTCTCCGTGCTGCACTGACAGAGTTTGTCAACTCTTTCTGGATTTGGGTAACACAAAGAAAGATGTTGTCTTAACTGCTATGGAGACCAGCGATGTTAGTGGCACATAAAGAGCAGGTGACTGCAGAGAAACACGGGACTTCACTCACAGCCTCTGCTTTGGTACTGTGCATTCAACACGATGCCGCAAATGGAGAGTGTAGACCAGAGTACCATGCCCTGGTTATCAATCCCAAAGGAATAGGGCACCATGAACCAGTTAATTAATCCCATGGAGGGACTCCAATTGCATGATAGCTTAAATTATCACAATACTAATCACTAGGAGTAGAAGTCCATCACTTCACTGACTGTTTCTTGGTATCAGAGTCACCAAAGAAAACTCAATGCAGTCAGGTACTGGATGTAACAACCCTTTACTCAGAGAAGAAACAGAGTGAGATCAATAGTGGGTGTCCATAGTACTCTGCTCCACAGAAAGGGATGTCCTGACATTGCAGAGATTTGCCTTTTTGACCCCACTCTCTGTAGTCACCATTTTTGTGAATGTCAACACTGGACATCAACAGCAACATTACTAAAGGCATGTCTTTGAAACAACCTAAAAGACAAAGGTGGGGGTGGAGAAGGGCATGGTGTGAAAAGAGCAGAATATAATTCCTTTACCAGATAGCATAGAAGTGACCTTTCTTGTAAATACACACAAAAGTAAGTATCATATTCAAAGATAAGCCATTGCAGTTTAAAAAAATGTTATGAAATGGCTATTTTTAAAGACTGAAAGATAGAAATGACACTACCTACTTTATTTTTAAACACGTTATTAACAAGTACGGATTTGTCAAGGGTCATAAAGAGAATAGTACTGGCCTGTCATCCATATACATTTCTAAGATTCTTATCCGTGCCATATTGAATAGGTAAACATAAGCCCTCTAAACAAAACATGTGTATAGACTGCTCCCTTTCTAAAGTAATCACTGACTTGGATCTACTCAAAGACAAATAACAGCAAAGCTTTGGTTGTTTAAGTGAATAAAGAATATGGGGGTCTGCCAAAGAATTGTGCAGAACACAAAAGGAGGCTCTAGAAAAGAGAAGAAATAGGTTAAAGCTGAGGAGAAACAGCAAAGGCACAGAGGCAGTGGTGGCACACTTCCTTCACCCCTTCTTGTAGGGACTCTGGTAGCAATGCCGGTTATGAGAACATGTAACCATCCAGAAAAACCCAGCACTATTCTCTCCCTCCTCCCTGAACTGACAAGAGTAAGGGTTCTTGTACCCAGGAATACTTTCCTGAGATGAGAAGGCCTTCCTTCCTGAAGATGTAACACTGGACCACAATATCTTATTGCAATTCCAAAAGTCAAAGAGCTCCCCCTAAAATCATGTTTTATTTATTTATTTATTTTTTTGGTAACTCTCTGGTAGCAAAACCTGACCTGACCTAAACAGTTATAAAATTCTAGTCTTTATTTATTTCATGCTGTGTGCCTATTCATAATTTTTAAGTGGCCATTTTAATTGAAAAAAAATTTGTTTGAATATAGTTAACACACAGCGTTACACTAGTTTCAGGTATACAACACAGTGATTCAAGTTCTCTCTATATTATGCTATGCTCACAAGTGTAGCTACCATCTGTTACCATACAATGCTACTACAGTATCATTGACTATATTCCCTATGCTGTACCTGTTATTCCCATGACTTATTCATTCCATAACTGGAAACTTGTATCTCCCACTCCCTTTCACCCATTTTGCCTACCCCCCACTTGCCTCCCCTCTGGCAACCATCAGTTTGTTCTCTGTCTTTATAGGGATGCTTCTGTTATTTGTTTGCATTCATTTATTTTGTTTTATAGAGTCCACATATGAGTGAATTCCTATGCTATTTGTCTTTCTCAGCGTGACATATTTCACTTAGCATAATACCCTATAGGTCCATCCAGTTTTTACAAATGTCAAGATCTCACTCATCCTTTTTATGGCTGCATAAACTTCTACTGTATGTACACACACACACACACACACCATCCTCTTTACCAATGGACACTTGGGTTGCTTCCTTGTTTTGGCTATTTTAAATAATTCTGCAGTCCAGAAATAAACCCACACTCATATCATCAATTAATCTATGATAAAGAAGTAAAGAATATACAATGGGGATAAAACAAGTCTCTTCAACAAATGATGGGAAAATGGTACAGTTACATGCAAAAGAGTAAAACTGGACCACTTTCTAGCACCATACACAAAAATAAAGTCAAAAAGGATTAAAGACATAAATGTGAGACCTGAAACCATAAAAATGCTAGAAGAGAACACAGTAGTAATTTCTTTTTGTTCATGGCCTGTAGCAACATTTTTCTAGGTATGTCTCCTAAGGCAAGGGAAAACAAGCAAAAATAAACTGTTGGGACTACATCAAAATAAAAGGCTTTTGTACAGTGAAGGAAACCATCAACAAAACTAAAAAACAACCTATTGATTGGGAGTTGATATTTACACAGGATATATCTGATAAGGGCTTAATATCCAAAATATATAAAGAACTTGTACAACTCAACACACACACAAACAATTTGATTTAAAAATGGGCAGATGACCTGAATAGATATTTTTCCAAAAAGACATACAGACAGCAAACAGACCCATGAAAAGATGTTCAACATCACGCATCATCAGGGAAAGGCAAATCAAAACCACAATGAGATATTGCCTTATACCTATCAGAATGACTAAAATCAAAAAGAGAAGAAACAAATGTTGGTGAGAATGTGAAGAAAAAGGAACTCTCATACACTGTTGGTGGCAATGTAAATTGGTATAGTCACTGTGGAAAACAGTATGGAGGTGCCTTAAAAAATTCAAAATAGAGGGGCGCCTGGGTGGCTCAGTCGGTTAAGCGTCCGACTTTGGCTCAGGTCATGATCTCACGGTCTGTGAGTTCGAGCCCCGCGTCGGGCTCTGGGCTGACAGCTCAGAGCCTGGAGCCTGCTTCAGATTCTGTGTCTCCCTCTCTCTCTGACCCTCCCCATTCATGCTCTCTCTCTGTCTCAAAAATAAATAAACATTAAAAAAAATTAAAAAAATTAAAAATAGAAACACTGTATGATCCCACAATTCCACTCTTGGTATGTACCCAAAGAAAATTAAAACACGAATTCAGAAAGATATATGCACCCCTATGCCTATTACAACTTTACAATAGCCTCTTCGTTTTTGCTGCACAATTAATGTGTTTGATTATAGAAACTTCCCAGACTATGCTGCAAGTATTGTTACATATGGCATAGACATTGTTTATAGACACTGTTTATAGACACTGATACCACCTTTCCAACATCTGAAAAGTCTGAATTCTGAAATACATCTGCCTTTCAAGATTTGAGATACAATACTAATATCTTTAAATATCTCCAAAGGTGAATATTTGAAAAGGAGAATAAAGGTAATCAGAGTTATGGGCTTAGTTCTGAGCAGGACAGGCACCCTGATAGATGCTGGAAATACACACAATAAAGATGATTTCTGTCCCCTAGGATCTCATGATCTGGTGGGAAGGATGGATGTTTCAATAAACCATACCTGACATGGTAGACATACAAAGGAGCCAAGTACCCCAAGCAGAGTACTCTGGCCAACACTTAGGAAAGCTCCACTGAGTGGGTGCATTTGGACTGATTCTAAAAGATACTAAATTTCCCTCTCCTGAGGGAAGATTTTCACTTAAGACAATCCTTTGTCATATTTTTATCTAGAACATTCTCCAAGTCCTCCTTGCCCTCCACTGAATTTCAAATTGAGACAACCCAATATTTTTCAATGAAAAAGTAAAAGCCATATGCCTTACAAAAGATTCAAAACGAGATTCTCTCATTTAAACTCCTCATTCTAGGACAAGTGTTTTCCCTCATTACCAACAATTTTAACTTTAATCATTTCAAAGCAATTTTCCTGTTCAAGCCTTAGCTTTAATCAGAATGCATTTTCAGGTCACTTCATGGCCTCTTCATGATTCTCTCTAGATAACTACAGAATCATGCATAATCATTCTAGTTCCCCCAAGACCCCTTCAGTAAGTAGTTAGTTCAACATTTTATGCAAAAATAGATACAAAACAGGCCTCTAGGGATATGTTCAGCTAATTTTCATGAATTAATTTCCCAAGATTAATGTTTATGCACTACTCTCTTTACCACATAATCAAATCACTGGAGTTGAAGTGGTCTAACTCCTTATTTTGCAGCTTGATTAAGCAGGTGATGAAATACTTGAATATCATTTGGATAGTTAGCAACTCATAGTATCCACAATAATCCACAGGAGATGGATGGCATTACTGATATTTCATTGTTTACTTGTGCACTCTCTAGTAGCTGATGTTCCACCCACATGCTAGTTTTATGTAGGAGATAAAACAGTTCATATAAATACATGAGGGAAGAGGTGTGGAAGTCTTTATTGTTGTTGACATTGTCTTAAACCATATTTGTATCAAGTGGGAAGGCAGCCAAAGGGATAGACTAGTTTGCCATGGGTAAGAGGATTTGGAACAACAAGGTAAACAGATACCCATTCCCAGGCCTGCTCCTATGGTGGATGCAGCCACCCATAGCCAATGGGTATGGTGGAATGCATACCCATTCCCAGGCCTGCTCCATGGTGGATACCACCATGGTTCTGTTCACTGGGTGGCTAGTATCCATCTCTCCCCATTTCCTACCTCTCTTTTATTCTCTCTTTCAAAGAGAATGTGAGGAGCTTTACAAAATAAACAACCAGGAACAAAAGAAGATAAATAAGTGACTGCTATTAGGGGGAAGGCAGTTGCTGTGGAAAGCCCCACACTTGGTTCTTGGCTATCTGAGAGTCAATGTGAAGAGGAGAACAAGCTAACTCACACAGCTCTTATAGGACAAGAGGAAAGTTTTTCCCTGATTAAATTTCTGCAAACTTTACTCACATCAGGTCTGTGACAGGATACTCTAAGTATCATAATGGACAGTGTCACTGCAGTAGCTTCCCCCAGGGACCTTACAGGATTCACCTTACAGGAAACTGGGTGAATGTTATTCTGCAAGGGACTAAGGCAATGCAATCTTGTATGTCATCTCAGGATCTAATTTATTCCAATGATAGGAACTTCTATTATCTAGAAGCTTCGATACATAGCATGCCTTTTAAATAATCTTTTCTAAATATTATGTCCTCAATTGTGTTTTTTTTTTTTTTCTACAGGATCTATTCTGGGCTCAGCCAATTGGATGCCCTCATGTGGAACTCTGAAGTGATGGAGGGAGTGATGCAGAGACACAGAAACATCAGAGTTACTGGCAGAGGGATGAATGCCAGGAAGTATCCAGTGACAGCAACTGCCAAACTCATCACCCTGCTCCTGTGTAAACATAGGGACAGCTTATGTTGAAAACTAGTTTTCCTCCCATCCATTCAGTGGACTATTCAATATCCTTCCAATAACATCTTTTCTGCTTAAATGAGGATGAAAAAAAGGAAGTCAAGATGGCTTTGTGATTTGGTATCTTCTGCATGGTAAGCTACCATGATAATACTGGTGAAGGAATGTTGATAAGGATATTTGGAATTAAAGTCTAATTCCTAATTCCACAGGTGAGGAAATCAAGGCTCAGAAATATTGCCTACAAGTACCCAGTTAGTTAGGGTGGGATGCAAATCCTAGCCCTGACTCCTAGTTCCAAGCCCTTTTCAACACACCTGTCAGTGAAATGAGGTGTAGAGTCCTGGAAATTGTAAAGGTTGGCAAGGGGCCCTGCATCAGTGCTTCCTAAAACTGCTTTTATCCCAGGGAAAAGTGAGACCTTTCATTTTCTGCAGAGAAAAGCAAACATTGCCCATTAAGGCTTGTACACATCCATGCCACTCTGTTTGGGAACTGTTGCTGATACGTAGCAGCAGGACATGTTAGGAGCCACTGGGCTGTAAGGAACACTTCTTGACAGTGACAAGAAAGCTGGTGCTTATTACAGCAATGCAGTTATGTCATTGTGTATAAAAGAGCTTGAAAAATGAAGAAATGTGGCAAGATTCTAAAGTATATTCCTATTACTCAATACAACAGATATATAAAAGTCTACTGTGTACAAAGCATAGGACATGGAATTTAAATCTACCAAGATGGATGAGCCACAGACTCTGGCCTTGAGGAGTTTATAACTTAAGAGGAAAAGGCAGTTGTCACAAGCTTGATCCATGGGATGTGTCTGGCAGAAGTGGAGGTTGCAGAAGATGAGTGTAATCTGGAAATATAGGCCAGTGAAGGATTAGGAAAGAGACTGTTCAAAAATCGAACAGGGGTGCCACCTCTGACTGCAATCTAAGGAAAGAAAAGGCAAGAGCAGAGAGCAAGAGAACAGTCAGGAGATTTTTTACAAGAGGGCTGACAAGAGATATGATCATGTCAAGAGGAAGAGGAAAGAAAGGCTACTTTGAGAATGAAATTGCAATTTCATAGCACAGTAGACACAGCCCTTCATAAATGTACCTCTGCTTTATCTCTTGGCACTTAATGTGTACCTGGATCTTTCTTAACACCTCTTTAAAAAGGCCTTCCTCTCTCACATCTCTGTATCTTTGCACATACTACTTTTTCCTACTTTCTGAAAGGCTTTCTTCTGCTCTTTACCTACATCAATCTCCTTCATCTAACTTTCATGTCACTTTCTCCAGGATGCGGAAGGCTTCCACTTTTTCCTCCCAGCCTTGGCAACCGGTACTTAGTTAATGGCAACTAATAATTATCATACTGTCCATTGATAATCTATTTTGTTATGTTTCTTTTACTAGGTATGAGCTTTTTGAAGTGGCACTGTCTCGTGTTCTAAATCCATGGCATGAAAACAGAAATAAGCTTAAAATATATGGATTATAGAAGTGAAACGAGACACAATGTGGATTCAGATCGGATATGATTTGGCAACTGATTGGACGTGGGGGCTGAGAAAAGAAGGGATCGTGGAGCTGACTGCTTTCTCCCCTGCCTGGAAAGATAGTAATTCCTTTAATAGCAGAGGGATCATGGCAGAAGGAGCAGATTCGAGAAACAATGAGTTCACTTTTGTATTATTCAATCTGAGATTGCTATTGAATGTCACAGGGACACATCCTGCGTGCAATTGACAAGTCTCTGTGAGAGTTCAGCCAAGTGTGTGAAGCAGAACATAGAGATCTAGGAATCATCATCAGGCTGTACTTGTGGGAATTAAAGTGCTCTCCTAGAGAAGAATTAGAAAGTAAAAGTGCTCAGGACAGACACCTGAGGGAATGCAGCAATTCAAAGATAATGCTAGAAGGCTATCAGCTGATATGTAAAAATAAACTTCCTTGAGCAGTAACACATGTACCCCTAGACCAGAGCTTGTGAGATTTCGGTGCAGTTAGAGTCCTATGCTCAGCTGTAAAAAGGTGAGCATTGCTATTAGGCATGAGAGAACAGAGCAAAGCTTAGGAGAGGAAATAGTTGTAAATCACCTTTAAAACTGCAGCTCTTAGTTCTCCTTCCTGAGCCTAGAGAACCTATAGAGATACAGACAAAACCTATTACAATTTCTATATTCCAAATTGATATTTGCTCAATTAAGTAATTCTAAATTGTATCTTTTTTCTTTACATTTATGCATCTATGCCTGGGAAAAGGTTGATAACTTCAACAGCCTAAGGAAAATTTAACAGAGACAAATTAATTTTTTCCAGTGCAAAGTTACAAATTATCTAGAGATTATCCACTGCTATGGATTATACATGACTTGACTCCACTGACTCAGATAATTGAACGCTGATGCTAATTAGCAAAATTTTTTTATAAAACAATTTTGACAGTGCAGTAAGCTGATATTTACTACTAAAACTCCCGATGCTTTATAAATCCATGGGTAATATTAAATTGTCAGGTCCTCAACCTGAAGAGTGAGGAGGGCTTAGGCCTTATGGTCACACTGCTGGGTAGAACACTTATTGCCCTATGGAGAGTAAGAGAGGCTTGGCTAATGATGAATGTTCAACAGATTTGGCACTCTTGTCCTCATGCATGCCATGTGCCACCCTCCCACTGTTAGGAAACTGTCATCAGTCATTTCCTCTAACAAACTGGAGAGGAATAAGGTATGCACAAAGCACCAGAAGTAGATACTGCCCTTGGATGAAATCTCTTCATGAAAATTCCTGGCCATATTTAGCCCACTGCATCTAGTACTAACTGACATTGGAAACTATGGTTCCAATTAGCTTTCCGTTTCCTTTAAGTGTTTTCTTTTCCTGTTGGCTTTTCTGTGTCTTCAGTAACCTGAAAAGACAACTGCTTCATTACTTCAAAGAAATTTTAACTCAAGGGGGTGGGGGTGGGGGACTGATTAACCCAAACTTATTCTTTAGTCTGAGACTCACAAGAGATTGTCTCTAATCATCAATAACACTGATAATTTAGCATCACACTGCCCCTGTTCCTGGAATATCATGATGTACATATGGTCCAAGGAAGAAGAGTGGGGAGCCATCAGTAAGCAGCGTGTAGAGAGCAGAAGCTTTGGGGTCAGAAAACCATATAGGGACTTAGACTCAGAAAAATTAATAGCTATATCATCTCTGGTAAGTTGACTTCTTTCAGTCTTTTCTCATTGTCGAAATGGGAACAAGAATATCAGCTCTGCAAGGTTGCCATGAGAATTAAGGGGTGTAAAGTCTGCACTAATACAGCACAAAGCCCTGCTGCACATTAACTGCTCTGATAGCCCCACAGTAAGTCAGGTACAGATGATGCCTGAGGTGTAATACATTAATAACAGGAGTTAAGAAAATGAGGTATTGAAAATAGCTACGATATATTATATCCCATTGTTAACTGTTAATGGTGTCCAATTAGGAGTAATGCCTTTGAGAAAAAAATCTGTTCAGTTAGCTTGTGATACTGATTTATAAGCATAGAAATGATTGTAAGAAGTCTTGTCCTAATAAATTTTCTGCCTAGGAATTCTATCTCCAACAGCAATAAAACATGGCTGTTGTTACGTTTCATTTTTGATGCAGAGCTGAACTT
The DNA here is from genome assembly GCF_023721935.1 of Panthera uncia. Lineage (NCBI taxonomy): Eukaryota > Metazoa > Chordata > Mammalia > Carnivora > Felidae > Panthera > Panthera uncia. The sequence continues at coordinate 124,499,410 of NC_064816.1, forward strand.
TGAAGGAGTTTTTCTATGTACCAAGATGAGCTCAATAAAAACGAAATCCTTTGGATTAAGGTAACATCCCTAAGAGACCTCTGCCTCTGGTAAAGGCATTTGCAGTAATGAACAACAACAACAAAAAGAATGGAGGACTCTGTGTTGTTTTAAATTACATATCTGACAGATCACAAAGAAATTGCTTTTAGGTAAATGAGCATTATTTTCTTGATTTTCTCCCAGCTCCACAATACCAGTTAAAAGGTCCATTGGAAGTATGAATTTTCTTAGCAAACTAAAGCATTATAAATGGTTCCAGTTCCTGACCACTGACTCATTCCTTAAACCCTGATGGCATCTGTTTTCACTGTTCAACAGAATTGTGTTTTTAAAGATCACTAACATTTCCAGGGAAGGTCTTCAGTCTCCGTCTTCCCCTGCAATATTCAACCCCGCTGACCACCCTCTGCTAGAAAGGCACCCTAATGACTACCTTACTTCTCTTCTTAGTGCTCCGAAGAAACTGTAAAGTTCTGCTCACTCATCATCGCCCATCTGTTTCCTGAATGTAGGTATTCCCTCAGATTTTTTTAATCCTCTCTTTATATGCTTTCCCTTGGTGAACTCATCCATTGCCATTTCTTCAACTCACACTCTGCCCAAAATCCCTCAAATCTCTATTTATAGCCTGACCATTTACCTCCAGATCTGATTCTCAGTGGTCTGCTACACATCCTCAGTCAGGTATCCTCCTTATCACACAAAGATGAAGTACGCAACATCCAGCTTTTCATCTATTCTCCCAAATGAGGATCTTACCCTGGCTTCTCAATCTGGGGATCTCCCTCGTGCCCAGCTTTAACTGCAACCTTTAGCCCATAGTTGGAGTTCTGTCTGTGCTTCACCATCTTCTTATCAAATTTGTTGCCAGGTTCTTCTTTGTTTGAATACCTATGTTGATTTCCATTCACACTGCCATCATCAAGGGACAGGTTAAGATTTCTTCTTCCCTGGATGAACTCAGTAACCTTTATGCCAAATTCCCTAATTCCAACCTTGTTTTGCCTCAACTGCTATACTCACTGGTACCAGATTAATTTTCTAAAGCTTGGCTTCAATCAGGTCATTCTCTTAAATAACACATTTTAATAGTTCTCACTTCCTACTAAAATAAAAGATATGCAACCTGGTATTCAAGATCCACCACAATATTATGCCCACTACCGATCTTTCTATTCTTTTTGCTCATGATTCTTTTACCATGTACACTATACAAGTTCCATACAAGTTCTCCAAGTGATTTGAATGCCCACCAAAGCCTGAGCACTACTGCTCTAAACTACAATCAAACTGAAATGACCATAATTATTGTTTGGTTACTCTGTATTTATGTCTCTACTCCTGCTGTTCCTTTAAGTATTCATCATCATCTCTGTATCCCCATTCTACCCATCCCTTGACATCCAGTGACATTTTCCATAAGCCTTAATAAAATTACTCCCTTCCATTCCCAAATCTACATGTTTCTCATTACTTTATTTATAATTATATATTATGCCCCATCTGCTCCAGATTACTATAAAGTCCTCCAAGGCAGAATCATGTCTAATTTATCTTTTATTCTTTAAAGAACTCAATGTAACATTTTATCCAAATAGTAGAATGTCAAAAAATGGCATTCACTTAGATAAGACTAGGTTAATAAGGAGCTACCAGGTGTGTATGGCTGACAAAGGAACCTGTTATTAATTTTTGGCATATATTTCATAATATTATTTAAAATTTAGATATTTTTAAGATTTTGCACTTTTTGATGTATTCAATGCATATATACCTAAATAGTTCTTATTTATTTATATAAACAACCAACTTGTGGCACACTATATTTTTCAAAGATGACCACAAAAATACCTCCCAATTCAAATGCTCTTCTGCAGTGTAATCTTTCCACCCCTCTGCTCCTTCAAGAAGTAGAGTCTATTTCTTCATCTGCTTGAATCTGGTTGGGGTGGGTACCTGTGAATGCTTTAATTAATTCTGGGCATAGGACTCAAGTGGCCTGGAAGCTTTTTTTTCTTGCCTCTTGGAAACCAACCATCATGTCACAAGTGTAACTCTGTGAGATCACCATGCCGTGAGAAGCCCAAGCCACACTGAGACACCTGGATCATGAAATGCCATTTGGAAAGAGAAAGAAAGGCCAAAGGACACTGCAGCTCTGTTGGAATTGGATCATCCAGCACTGGCTGTTCCACTGGATACCAAATGAGTCAGATACAAACCATCCAGCTGAGTCCTTCCCAATTTCCTAATACATACAATTGTGAGCAAAATAAAATGGCTGTTTTATATTACTAAATTTTAGTGTGTCATGTTAAACAGCAATTTATAATAGAAACTACTCATTGCCACTTATGAAATGTACAGCTGTGGTCACAGAAGAACAAAATGAAAATGGTATGCTTACAAAGAAGACAGTTAATTTTACAAAGAAAACTGGTATGTTTGCCATCTAAGTGCTGCAGAATAAAACCTAATACTGACCAATTTACTAACTTTAATTCTGTCCTTAGCAAAAAGTCAATCAATAAAAAAATATTAAAGATATTTAGTCATATTTTTCAAAGTCAAGCCTCCATTACAGAAGTTACAGTAAAGGGTAAATTACACAGTAACCCGAAGACTATTTGAGACACACAGGTTATAAGTAAATGATAGGGAAAGTTTGCAAAAATATATTCTGGTATGTCTGTTATTAGTTTATATAAATTATGATGTATCCTAATATTGAAATTCTACATAGCCATTAAAAATAATGATATAGCTACAATCATAATAAAAGTGTACACAATACATTAAATGAAAGGAGCCAATTATAAAACTGGATGAACAGTACAATCTCATTTTGGGTTATTAAAGACAAGATAGTTATTGGTCCTCTCCTCTCACCCTCCACCCCTACACCGCACCCCGCCCCCCCCCCCCCACACCACAGTGTTTTTTCCTACAGGACACAGAGTCTGAAAGGATGCATATCAATATGTCATTATCCTTAGTGGTAAAATTATAGGTCATCTCTAAGTGCTTTTAAGGCAGTGGTTCTCAAAGTATGCTCCCCAACTAACAGAATCAGCAACACTTGGGAACTTGTTAGAAATGCAAATTTATAGGCTGGACCTTGGGCTTCCTAATCAGAAACTATGGTGTAGGGTTCAGCATTCTGTTTCCACAGCGCTACCAGACAACTGGGATACAAGCTAAAGCTTGAGAACTACAGTCTTACTGTATTTTCTGATTTTTAAATAAGTGAATATGTTTCCTGCATGGCCTAATTTTTAAAAAGTGAGCTTTCTGGACTTCAGTGGAAGATGGCAGAATGGGAGAATCCCAAGCTCACCACATCCCTCTGATACACACAGATAACACCTACATCAGTGTAGACAATCCAGAAAACAACCCAGAGACTGGCAGAACAGACTTTCCACAGCTAAATTCAGAGAAGCCACATCGCAGAGAGTAGGTAGGGCTGAGATGCAGCTGGGGGCCAAATGGACTCATGAAACTATACAAAGGAGGGACAGATACCACAACCATGGAGAAGGGAGAGGAACAGATCCCACACAGGAACCCCAGATATAGAGGACCTGCAATGGGAAGAAGAATCCCCATAACATCTGACTTTGAAGACCAGAGGGACTTAAACTTTTGAGTTCTTACAATTAGCGAGGCTTATGACCTAGAACTTTAAAAATCAGTGGCTTAAAGCATAAGAGACTGTTAAAAACTGAGAACAAATTGAGGGTTGATGGGGAGTGGGAGGGAGGGCAGGGTGGGTGATGGGTATTGAGGAGGGCACCTTTTGGGATGAGCACTGGGTGTTGTATGGAAACCAATTTGACAGTAAATTTCATATATTAAAAAATAAAAAATAAAAAAATAAAAAATAAATAAATAAATATAAAAAAAAAATAAAAAAGAAAAAAAAATAAAAAATAAAAATCAGTGGCTTGACTCTGGGAGAGCAGGAGGGCAATAGGAAAATGAATCCCTGACCTTAAAGAGACAGCATAACAAACAGCCACTATGAGATACACCATAGAAATATCAGTTTGAAAAATGCGTGGAGTATACAGGAGGGAGATTTGTTTACTATTCTCAGAGCATGTGCTAGAGGTACAGGGATCTTTGGGAGATTTCTCCAAGAACAAGAGTTCATGGGCACCATTTCCCTCTCCTGAGCCCCAGCCTAGAAACACTAACACCTGTAGGAACCACCACAGCACAAGCAATTTCCAGATGGCATGCTAACAGTGTGCCCTGTGACTGCAGTCTCTTGTAGGACTACCCCTTCCAACATGCCTTGGGCGAGTGTCCATCCAAAGCAGCACAAGCCTGGTGGCAGTGTGCAAGCAGCATGGACAGTGGTCCGCACCATCTCAAAGACACTCCTACCCCAGGGAGAGGGGAAAAAAACCACATATACCAGTTCAACTCTGGCATCAGCAGTGGACTGGGGGCAGACATCTGGTCTGATTGCAGGCCCCAAACATCAACAAAAGCTTCTCAGAGACAACACAGGGAGAGTATTCTGTAGTTTGGAGGTAATGCAACTCTGGGAAACTGCTCGTTTGATTCAATTCAAGCCCAAGGAAGCCCCAGAATGGCCCACTAACAACAAGAGACCCACAACAAGCAAATAGAGCTATTGCAGATAACTGGACTGAAGGCACATGTAGAGCAGCCACATAAGTAGGATGTACACAACACAACAGGAGACCTCCTTGAAGAGCCAGATTCTGCTTAACAGTGGATACTGCATGCAGGGCACTACAGGACATCTTCATAATGCCCTTACTTTCAAGAGAAGGAGACTTTCCTAATACACAGAAACAGACACAGGGAGTTAGACAAAATGAGGATACAGAGGAATACATACCAAATGAAAGAACAGGACAAAATTTCAGTAAAAGAGCTAAATGAAATAGAGATAAGATTCAATATCAAGCATATTACTTTAGTAATGGTCATAAAGATACTCACTGGACTTGAGGAAAGAGTGTAGGACCTCAATGAAACCCTTAATAAAGACATAGAAAACAGAATAAAGAGGAGTAAAGAATGAGCTCAAACTTAATTGACCATCAAGATAATATACACTGTATGCAGAAAAAGTTACATATAATGCCTAAGGTAACCAAAAGTAAAAAAAAAACAAAACAAAACAAAAAAAAACAAAAAAAACAGTAATAGACATACAAAAAACAAGCAGAAAGGAATCTAATTATATCACTCAAAAAAGCTAACAAACCATGAAAGAGAACAAGGGAAGAAAGGATCAGATAAGAACTATAAAAACAGCCACAAAACCAGTAACAAAATGACAGTAAGTACATATCAGTAATTACTTTGAATGTAAATAGACTAAACACTGCAATCAAAAGACAGGGGGTAATGGAATGGATTTAAAAAAACAAGACATCTATATGCTGTGTACAAGAAACCAATTTCATACCTAAAGACACATACAGACTAAAAGTGAGGGGGTGGAGAAACATTTATCATGTAAATGGATGTGAAAAGAAAAAGCAGAAATATTCAAATCACATAAAATAGGCTATAAAACAAAGACTGTAACAATAGATATAGAAGGACACTATATAATAATAAAAGGGACAATCCCACAAGAAGTTATTAGAATCATAAATATTTATGCAATCAGTATGGGAGTATCCTAATGTATAAAACAGTTAATAACATAAAGGAAATAATTGGCAGTGATACAATAAAGTAGGGGACACTAACACCCCACTTACATCAATGGAGAGATCACCTGAACAGAAAATCAACAAGGAAACAGTGACTTTGATGACACACTGGACCAGAAGGATTTAACAGATATATTTACAACATTCCATCCTAAAACAACAGATTACACATTCTTTTGAACTGCACCTGGAACATTCTCCAGAATAGACCACATATTAGGACACAAAATAAGTCTCAACAAATTTAAAAAGATCAAAGTCATACCATGTATCTTTTTGGATTACAACAATATGAAACTAGACATCAACCACAAGAAAAAATCTGGAAAAAGCACAAATACATGGAGGTTAAATAACATGCTAGTAAACAGTAAGTGGGTCAACCAAGAAGTCAAAGAAGAAATAAAAAATTACATGGAAAAAAATGAAAATGAAACACAATTGTACAAAATCTCTGGGATGCAGCAAAGAGATAAAATTATAGCAATACAGGTTTACCTCAAGAAGGAAGAAAAATCTCACAACCTAACCTGACACCTAATGGAGCTAGAAAAAGAAGAGCAAACAAAACTCCAAACCAGCATGATAAAGGAAATAATAAAGATTAGACTAGGAATACATTATATAGAAAAACAATAGAACAGATCAAAGAAACCAGGAACAATTTCTTTGAAAAGATCAAAAGAATTGAGAAACATTTAGCTAGACTCATTAAAAAAAAGAAAAAAAAAAAAAAAGGAGAGCACGGACTCAAAATCACAAATGAAAGAAATAACAACTGACACCACAGAAATACAAACGATTGTAATATGAAAAATTTTATGTCAAAAAAACTGCGCAATGAAAAGAAATGGATAAATTGCTAGAAACATATAACCTTCCTGCTTCCAAAAGTAAAGCAGGAATAGAAAACTTGAATAGACCAACTATCAGCAGTGCAATGTAATCAGTAATCAAAAAACTCCCAGCAAACAAAATCCAGGACCAGCTGGCTTCACAGGTGAATTCTACCAAACATTTAAATAGTTAAAATTTATTCTTCTAAAATTTTTCCAGAAAATAGAAGAGGAAGGAAGCCTTCTAGTTTCATTTTATGAGGCCAGAATTACTGTGATACCAAACCAGATAAATAAAGATTCCACAAAAAAAGAGAAATAAAGACCAGTATTTCTGATGGACATAGATGCATAAATCCTCAACAAAATATTGGCAAACCAAATCCAACAAACAATACATTAAAAAAATTATTCATCATGATCAAGTGGGATTAATTCCTGGGATGTACAGGACTCTTGATGCACAGGAGCCTACTTGAGATAATCTGTCTCCCCCGCCTCTCTCTCTCTCAAAAATAAATAAACAGAGAAAAAAGAAACCCACAGCTAACATCATACTCAGTGGGGAAAAAAATGAGAGCTTTTCCCATAAGATCAGGAACAACACACTATACCCACTGTCATCACTTTTATTCAACACAGTACTGGAAATCATAGCCATAGTCCTGGAAGTCAGACAAGAAAAAGAAATAAAAGACATTCAAATTGGTAAGGAAAAAAGTAAAACTGTCACTATTTGCAAATGATATGATACTAGATACAGAAAATCCTAAAGATGCCACCAAAAAACTATTAGAACTGATCAATGAATTCAGTAAAGCCATAGGATACAAAATCAATCTACAGGAATCTGTAGCACTTTTGTATACTAATAATGAAGGAGCAAAAAGAGAAATTAAGAAAACAATCCCATTTACAACTGACTAAAAAGAATAAAATACCTTGGAATTAACTTAACCAAAGAGGTGAAAGACATGTACTTTGTAAACTATAAAACACTGATGAAAGAAATGGAGGATAACAAAGAAATGGAAAAGTATTCCATGCTCATGGATTGGAAGAACAAATATTGTTAAAGTGTTTATATTACCCAAAGCAATATACACATTTAATGCAATCCCTATAAAAATACCACCAACACTTTTCAGAGAGATAGAACAAACAACCCTAAAATTTGCCAAAGAAACCTTGAAAAAGAAAAGCAAAGTTGGAAGCATCACAATTCTGGACTTCAAGTTATATTACAAAGCTGTAGTGATCAAAACAGTATGGTATAGGCACAAAGAGAGAGACATTGGAGAGATCGATGGAACAGAATAGGAAACCCAGAAATGAACCCACAACTGTATGGTCAATTAATTTTCGACAAAGCAGGAAGAATATCACATGAGAAAAGATAGTTACTTCAACCAATGCTGTTGGGAAAACTGGAGAGCAACATGTAAAAGAATGAAACCAGACCACTTTCTTATAAACATGTAAAAGAATGAAACCAGATCACTTTCTTACACCATATGCAAAAATAAACTCAAAGTAGATTAAGGATTTAAATCTGAGATCTGAAACCATAACAATCCTAGAAGAGAGCACAGGCAGTAATTTTTCTGACATTGGCCATAGCAACATCTGTCTGGGTTTGTCATCTAGGGCAAGCGGTAAAAAAACAAAATTAAATTATCAGGACTACATCAAAATAAAAAGCTTCTGGCACAGCAAAATAAACCACCAGCAAAACTAAATGACAACCTAATGGGAGAAAATATTTCCAAATGACATAGCTGATAAATGGTTAGTATCCAAAATACATAAAGAGTTTATACAACTCAATACCAAAACAACAAATAATCCAATTAAAAAATAATGGGCAGAAGACATGTACAGACATTTTCCCAAAGAAGACATATGAATAACCAACAGACACATGAAAAGATGCATAACAGAGAAATGCAAATCAAAACCACAGTGAGATATTTCATACCTGTCAGGTTGTTTCAAATCAAAAACACAAGAAACAACAAGTACAAAGATGTGAAGAAGGCAAAGATGCGGAGAAAAAGGAACCCCCTTGCACTGTTGGCGAGAAAGTAAACTGGTGCAGCTACTGTGGAAAACAGTATGAAGCTTCCTCAAAAAATTAAAAATAGAATTACTATATGATCCAATAATTTCACTACTGAATATTTACCCAAATAATACAAAAAACTACTTTGAAAAGATAGATCTACCCCTATGTTTATTGCAGTAGCCAAATTGTGGAAGCAACTCAAGGGTTCATCAGTAGATGAATGGACAAAGAGGATATATCTATCTATCTATCTATAGATATGTATAGATATGTATATCTATGTGTATACCTATACATATCTATATATATGGTGTCTATATATATGTATACCATAAATATATGTGTATATATACCATGAATATATGTTTATATATACATATAAATACATATACATATACACACACACACATACACACACATACAAAAGAATATTACTCAGCCATAAAAAGAATGAAATCTTGTCATTTGTAACAACATGGCTGAATCTAAAGAGTATAATGCTAAGTGAAATAAGTCACAAAGACAAGTAACATGATTTTACTCATATTGAGTTTTAGAAACTAAACAAGTAAAGAAAGAAGACACAATAAAAAACCCAGATTCTTATATATAGAGCACTTATGGTTACCAGAGGGGAGGTGGGTAGGGAGATGGGTGAAATAGGTGAAGGGGATTAAGAGTACACTAACCATGATGAACATTGAGTAATGTATAGAATTATTCAATCATTATATTATGTATCTGAAACTAATATAGCTCTGTATGTTAATTATACTGTAATTAAATTTTTAAGTGAATGTTTCTGTTATAAAAAGTTTAAATAGCTACTTAAAACAAAATCAAAGTAAAAGAAGATTAAGGTGGTTCGCACCTTTTGTTTTTCCTTTCTTTTCTTCTATCACTCACACATTTTAGCTTTGTTATGTTGTAATCTTTCATCTCTCTGTACTTAGTCCCAGGTCACTTATTTTTTTTTCTTTTACCTCTAATTTTCCTGTTTAACCTGTCCATTAAGTTCTATCACAAACTGCTTTATCACTTCTTAAAGATTTTATTTTGTTTTTTTTTCAAATCTATCTACTTTTTTTTTTTATCCACAGTGGCCTCCTTTTCCCTTTGGGTGTGTCCCTTTTCTTCATTCCTTTCATCATTGTAAGTACACATTATGTTAGTCTCTGAGATCAATCTTGTATTTTAAGGGTTTTTTTTTTTGTATGCTAATTGTCATGTTTGTTTTACCTGCTAACCCCTCCTTCATGGTGGATGTTTTCTTTCCTTTTTTTTTTTTTTTTTACTTATGTATTTACTTATTTTGAGAGAGAGTGAGAGCACATGTGCACAAGCGGGAGTGGGGATGGGGGCAGAGTGACAGAGAGAGAATCCCAAGCAGGCTCCACAAGGTCAGCACAGGAGCCCAGTGTGGGGCTGGAACCCACAAACTGTGAGATCATGACCTTAATAGAAATCAAGAGTCAGATGCTAAACCAACTGAGCCACCCAGAAGCCCTGGATGTTTTCATTTTATGATTTGTAATTTTATATCTGAACTGATATTTATTTTTTTATTTTTAGAGTGAGCAAGCGAGTGCATGCCCCACAAGCAGGGGTGGGAGTGGGGGCAGAGAGAGAGGAGCAGAAAGAGAGAGAGAATCTTAAGTAGGCTCTAGGCCCATGCTCCATGATACCACAACCCTGGGATCATGACCTGAGCTGAAATCAAGAGTCAGATGCTCAACCAACTGAGCCATCCAGGCACCCATAAACTGATTTTTAGATTACAGGGTAAGAGCCTAGGGTCTGTTTCTCATGGGAGCCCTTTTTATTATCATTGTTCAGAGTCTCAAGTCAAAACAGACTAGTTAGTTGTTTCCTTACACCTTGGGTAATTTTTCTGGTTGGCCTTTGATTGAGGGGTCATACCTTTCAGAGTCCAGGTCTGATGGGGGTCTTTGTCTCAGGTCTCACTTACCCTTTCACACCATGCCACATCTCCCACCCTATGATGCTAGGACCTGATCATCTTCCAAACTGTGACAGCTTCACATCTTGAGTTTCCCTCTCATGGTTTTGTGTCTTCTCTTTCTTTTCTCTACAAAATTTCCACTCTCAAAGTCAAAATTAGCATTTTTAAAATGCTTAGGGCAGGGGGAAATTTCTTATTAGTTTAGTTTGCCATATTGATGGACCTTCCACATTTTCTTTAATGTTATATTGCTCTTGCAATTTATTTTTTAAAATTCAGTTATTAAAAATGGGCTTAGTATCTCAATTTCAAATCTATGGATTGTTAATTAGAATAGTTGCATTTGATTTTAGGAGCTGAAGTCTTATTAAAGTAAATAATAAGATGATTATTTAAGATTTTGTTTTATTTTATTTTTGGTAGACTATTGCTAAGGGTATAAATAGCTCTTTATAGGAAGAGTTACAACTCAGAGCAATTTGAACCAGTGTGAAAACAGAAGCAGAAAATTAATTATCACTTATTCCTATGAAAGGCAAGAGATTGCATCAGATATGTTCAATACAACTTATGTGATCTTTTTGTTAGTTGCTAGCAATATGAGAATTCATTAGTTTAGCAATATGGCAGAGAGTAACTAGCACTCTTTTTAAGAAGTAGGACAGAGTAGGCTTCAACACTAGATCTGCCTGTTATTAGCTCTGTGAACTTAGATAAAACTTAACCTAATACTAAAATATCTTCTTTTAGAGTTATGACAATTAGAAGACAGATATTGCTTAGTAACCATTAGTTACTTTTATTGATTTTGTTATTAATAGCAGATTGGGACTTAGAATAGGGCTAAGAGCAGCATTTCTCAAAATGCAGTCCCTTCACATCAGCATAAGAATCTCCCAGGGTGCTTATTTCAATCTCCATTTTAAACAACCTACTGATGATGCTTCTTCACTTTTGAGCTTGAGATTAACTGGTTAAGCATGTAAAAATAAAAAATTTTATGAGAAAATATAGGTCACATCAAAAAGAATTGAAGTTCATTTGAGACAAAGAGGAATGAAAAACAGAGACACCCTATATAAACTATAGGATATATACCAAATTGTCTACTTCTTAAAAGGACAGTTTTGTGGGCTTTAATGTTGAATGATATCCCAGGTCTAAAAAGACACAACAGAAGAAAATCACATCTTTCCGACCACTCTAGTCTGAGACACCATCATATTTTACCAGTGCTATTGCATTAGCCCCAATTAGTTTCAAATGTCACCTTCTTAGAAAAGCCTTCTATGGCCTCCATATTTAAAATAGCATCATCTGGTTTCTTACTCTCTGTTTTGCTAAACCTGTGCTGCTTTTCTCCATAGTACTTATCAATTATCACATATATTCATATGTAAATATTACATATTATAAAATTAATTTCTTCTATATCTATATCCACATGCCAGGCTGTAAAATCATAAAACATGGACTTTGCTTTGTTAACTGTTGTATCCCTAGTGCCTAGAAGACTGCCTAGAACACATGGAGACCCGACAAGTATTAACTGAATAAATAAATGAAAGGGCTTAAAGAAGGCCTTTATTCCTTGTGGTTTATTAGAGCAGATAGAGGATTCCTGGAGAGAAAAGGAAAATAATCCTGAGAGTGACCAGAGAAGAAGATGCCTCGTGCATGTCGCACAAATCAAACCAATGTCATGAATTTGATGTGGGAAAGAATATTACAGCAAAGGAGAAAAAAAGGAAGAATTTCTGAGTCTCTGGAACTCTTTGGGAGAAATCAGTTTCTTTTCATAGAAGGTCTAGTCCTTCTGGAATAATAGCAGTAGCAGAGACGCAGGAGAAGCTATAGAGACCCTAGCAAGTAGGAGGTCACGTGCTGGTGATGGATGCTTCTCTTCTGGGTGGACTATTATCTCAATCAGGTGCTAGGTTTCCTACCTGGGATAAGTGTCTCTAATAGCGGAGAATACTGATGCCACAATTTCTGCTGACTGACCCTGGAAGAAAGACACATTGGTAAAAATATAAAACTATTTCCCTACAGACCTGTGAAACTCAGGAATACACAAGGGTTTCTTCCTTTTTTCCAGTTAAAGTTCTTGCCTTTGAAAAAAGAAAAGATCACATACCAATGAATAGCTAGCTAAAAAAAGAGGAATAGACTAGAATTTGTTTTTCTGGATGATGACTAATTTTAAAATAATTGGCTCCTGGCAGGGACAGAGCACAATCTCAAGGAGACCAGGAAGAAAGTATTAGGCAGCCTCACCCACTGGATGAAGATGTTGTAAAAGCAGATAAAATGAAATATAGGAGAACAACAGATGTGATGCAGAAGAAAGAACCATAGTGGAAGATAGAGTTCAGCAAGTCCCCAGGAAAATTAAGGGAAAGGGAAATTAAGTCTACTATTTAGATCCTCAGCTGTCTGTGAATCAGAGCATACGTTCTGACACAAAGGAGTAAATATGATCTCTTGGATATTATTAAGGCTTTGCAAGAAGGTACTCAGGATTGAAAACAGACTGATTAAAACAGAGATGGTGAGTGTTTGGTGGTTCCTCAAAAAGCCAAAGATAGGATTACCTTGTGATCCAGCTATCATACTCTTAGGTATTTATCCTAAAGAATTGAAAATAGGTATGCATTTGAACAAAGACTTGTTCAGGAATGCTCATTAGAAGCACTATTTGCAATAGCCAAAAATGGAAGCAACCTCAAATCCATCAATGGATGAACAAATAACCAAAATGTGATATATGCATATAATTGAATATTATTCAGATATAAAAAAGGAATGAAGTACTGATACATGAATATGGATGAACCTTAAAAGAGAAGCCAAAAAGCACTGTTCTAAGTGAAAAAAAGTCATACACAAAAAAGTTATATATTGTTTGGTTTCATTTCTATGAAATATCCAGAATACGTAAATCTAGAAAGACAGAAAGCAGATTCGTCAGTGCCAGGCGCTAGAGGGAGGGGAAAATGGGGAGCAAGTGCTTAAATGAGTATAGGGTTTCCTTTTGGGGTGATGAGAATGTTTTGGAACTAGATAGAGGCACAGCACTATAAATGTACAAAATGCCACAGAATTGTTCATTTTAAAGTAAAGGCATGTGGATTTCCTGTCAATAAATATAAGAATACATACAGTCTCAAAGGTTAAAAAAATTCTTAAAATTTTTAAGGGACAGGGAGGGGAAGGGTGGAGAGAGCAGCAATATGTGATAGAAAAAGATATGCTTACAGGAAAGCCTAAACCTCAGAGTAGCAGCATGATGTAGAGTACTTCACAAGGCCAACCGTGTGGAGACACATTGAAGGAACAGAATTATGAAAGGAAGACACAGACAACCTAGTCAGACAGACCATTAAGATCAACGCTTCCCAATAAAGGAAGCAAAACATAAACAAGATGTATGATGTCTTGCATAAAGGACACATACTGTGGACACTTCAAAGGTTAATAAGGGGAGGTCATTGTCTCCAAAAGCTAACACTAATATGGCTGTGACTTTCTGAAGGCCTTGTGCCATGATGAAGGTGAATATAGGTTTCAGGATCATTTGGAGAAAGAAGAACTTGTTTTTCAAAATTGGGAAGAGCAATAAACTTCATCAACATTTGCATTGTCCTTTATTGAATGATCAAAGATGAGGGTGGGGGAAAGATGGCTGAACAAGCATGTGGAAACAAGAGAGGCTCTATAAGTAACAAGACTGGCAAGGAAATCTGTGTCCCAACTAGCACCTGAGTGTCAGGCTAAGCAGTTTGGATCTTATTCATTAGTTAATGAGGAGCCATGCAGATTGCTAAGCAGCGAATGACATAAACTGTGCTTTGGGAAAATTAATCTGGCAGGCATGTGTAGGGTTGATAAGAGGGTACGGGAGCAGTAAGAAATTGACTCTAATTGTCAGGTAAGAGAATATTACACCTGCATTGAGATAATGGCCATGGGATGAGAGAAAAGGGACAGATAAAACATCTATTAGAAAGGTGATTGAAGTAGAGGACAAAGGGGCTACTCCAAGAATTTGATATTGGAAGACTGGGAGGGTGACTGGGTCATTAGCTAAAAGAGGTAGTAGCATAGGTAATTAGACAGAAAGTGGAAATGGCACTGACATGAGTTCCATTTTACATGTATTACATTTGAAATACTGGAGAAACATGCAAGGGAAGATGCCTAATAGCAATAGAGCTTAAGGGAGATCAGAAGACCAGTAGACATCGAAAAAGGTTTACGGGTTGAAATTTGATTGAAGTTTGTTATGCAGATAGTCAGTGAGCTCTTGGGGAAATGAAATCAGCCAGAAGCAAGTACAAGTTTGCTGCCAGCTAGTTATGCCAAATCAACTTCAATTTCTCTGTGACAAGGTTTCTAGATTATAAATTAGACAAGTGTTCTAGACATAGTATATCTTGATTTTAGCTAAATATTTCACAAGTATTTTGTGATTATGGCCAAAATGGAAACATGTCAGGGGTAACAACAAATAGAGATGGAATCATAATGGACTGAGTAATAATACCTGAAGTACACTGATTATGGCATCAGTACCAACTTAATCAGGGAGCCTAAAAAATATTAACTTTATACTAAAATGCTATTACTTTAAAGAAATGGTATATTTATCTCATTGGATGCTTGAAAGGAAACTCCAAGAGAATTTTAACAAAATGTTTTGTTGGTTTAAAGTACAAAATTATCTCACAAGAATAAGATGGACTTCTTTGTAGTATTTGGAAGGAAACTGCTAAACAAAGCAGGTTGTCTTTGTACAGTGTTTTCACATAAATTTTCTATTTAATACACCATGGCTATTTGTACATGTCACTATATGTTAACCTCTGTTAAAATACTCATTATAAAAAGTGCCTTTCAATATTTTAAGTCATTAGCTATTTCCATTTGAAGAATTTGTTGTTCAGATTCCATGAGAAGGCAGTAGGACCTGGCAATTAAACACACGGGAAGATGCAGAAATGAAGTTCCTATCTGAACTCCCCACAGTAGAGTCACTGGCTCTATGTACTGGCAGGAAAAGTCAATTTATAATTGCAAAATACACTGCAAATAAGGTGTTAGGAAAGTGCCTAACAAAGACAACATGTTCTCTGCAAAGAGAAATCCATCATCTCTAACTGCCGCCCAATAAAATAAATAGGTTTAGTCATTATGTAGTCTTGAGATATTAATATTATGTCCCCATATAAAACATAAGCTAATATGGTCTCTTACTCATAGTGCTTACAAAGTAGTTACCCTTAAATAGATAAATTGTATTATTTCATTGTAACTCAAACCTTTAAAATACAGAATTGTAAGAGGATGGAGGGAGGAAGGGAGGGATAATCCTTTCTCCAGTTTAAACACCACTATAAGATCATAGTTTGTAGTATGTGGGAGAGACTGATACTTGCTTAACCAACATTTTTTAATCTCCTTGTTACAATAACCCTGATTTTCTTCCAATGGCCATATACCAGTAAAGATTGCATTTCTCAGCCTCCCTAGTAACCAAGGTTGACCAGTGATATGAAAATGGAAGTTAATGGGTGGAACTTCCACAAAGGAGCTTTAAGAGAGGACTGAGAAGGATACCCCTTCCCCTTCCTCCTGCTACCTTCCCCTTTCATCCTTTCTAGAATTCAGAAGTGGTGACTAGCATCAGAAGCTTAGCAGCCATAGAAACTGACATAGAAACTTCAGTTGCCTTTAAAAGTTGTGGTCTAAGAATGGCAGGGATGAAAGATAGAAGGTAGTCTGGATTTTTTAAGAGTGGGAGAAAGCCAAATGGATCTTCTGTTATATATAGTTAAATTTAACCACAACTAATTCACACCGTATCCAGTATTCAGTTCTTAACTTTCCACTACACCATTCTAGCCTTAAGACGCTGGCTAATTCAAACTATAATGTTTGCAATTCATTCAAAGGTTTTCACAAGCATCAAAGCAGAGAAAGATGCCATCACGTGCCTGGATAGTCTGTGGCCTTGTGTCCATCTGAGCTACTTTGAGAAATATTCTGAAATTTTTTTAAATAAATTTTAATGACATGTTAACTGTTTTTATGAGCTGAGATGGTGTGACAGCTGTAAGCAAAGTGTCCAAATGTGAGAAGATTTAAAAGCCCTTATTCATGGTGGCCTTAATTTGGTCTGATACCAAGCTGCTAAAAATTGGTATCCACCAAAGAAATCATGTTTACACATCCCCACAACCCGTCCACCCCCTATTGTTTTCCCTGCCCTCAGCTTTCCCAAGCTTGTTTCAGTTATATTCAGAGATAACACCAGTTGCAGAATGATTCTGCCCTAGACTATGTGCCTGTCCCAACTGAGTCTCGAAGTACCTATCATTTCTAATATGCCATTTAATGGGGCCTAAACTATTAAGTTACATATTAAGACCTAGTGCCTCTTACTCCTGGGAACATCACTGGGCTCACTCTTTGTGGCAGAAGAAATTCTGAGATGACCTCTATAATCCCCACTCAGGGAGTATGGCCTGCCTCCCCTTGAATGCAGGTGGAGCCTGTGATTTGATTCTAATCTAGGAAATGTAGCAACAGTGATGGGATGTCATTTCTATGATTATATTACATTATGTTATATAAGACTCTGTCTTGCTGGAGTGTGGGGAATTTTCCTGTTGGTTTCAAAGTAGCAAACAGCCATACTGTGCACTGCGAACAGAGAGAGGCACATGGTGGGGAACTGAAAGCAACCTCTATGACCTAATGAGGGCCAACAGTTGATACCCAGTAAGAAGCCAGAAGCCTCAGTTTTACAACCACAAAGAAATGAATTCTGTCAACAACCTGAACTAGCTTGGAAACGGATTCTTCCCCAGTCAAACCTCCAGATTATACCACAGCCCAGAGAACACTTTGATTACAGCCTTGAGAGGCCTTGAACAGAGGATCTAAGTCAGTCATGATTCCTGACCCACAGAACTGTGAGATAATAAATTTGCCTTGTTTTAAGTCACTAAGCTTGTGGTAATTTGTTAAACATCATAGAAAACTAATGCACTCCCAAGTCTCTTTTGCTTACAGCTTGACCTGGGACCAAGCACCTCAGGATTTCTAGAAATCAATCAATCAGGATTGATTTTCTACTGTTCTCCTAATTGAAGCCCTTTCAATCCAAGAGTTCTAGTCCACAGCATTAAAGCTTCAGCTTTGGTCACTTTTCTAAGAACCATTCTTCTCTCCATCCCTACACACACACACACACACACACACACACACACACACACACACAAACACACCTCCACATACTTGTTAACCTATAGACTTGTTGAGCCTTGTAGACTCTACCTTAATTTAGTGAATCCCATATTTCTAAATATACAGGTTTTAAGTACTGCAATTCTCATACCTGTCACCAAGATTGGCACAAAGATCATGCAGTATTCAGACATTACCCATGGATGGGTCTCCTGGTAAATAGCCATCTGTGAACCTGGATTTCTAAAAGTATTTCGTCCCATCCTCCCATCTTTAATTCCTTGTATCACTACTTCTTAGCTTATGTTTTCCCTTATTGTCGACTCTCAGTGTTGATGGGTTTACTTTAACTTGAGATTACAATATTTATTGGATACTAGACTTTCTTACTTGATCATTTATTTCAACCTCTACTTCCTTCTACATCTAAAAAAAACAAAACAAACCACCAAAGCAAAAATAAACAAAGGCCCACCCATCAATTCTAAGAATAAAGCAAATTCAGTATTAAACATTTAGTATGGCCAGCATGTTAGTACTTCCATACACTGATAGAGGTGTATAATTTAATTTTATGTATGTTCAATCTTGGGGAAACAAGAAGAGTTGTAATGCCAAAGGAATATTTGAAAATGTTTGCACCCATTTCATAGGCCTTGAAACATTGTTTTTTTTTTAAAGCAAATCTGTTATTTTTAAAAGATCTAAATTATTATGAGGTATTATAATTAATGAATCTGTTTTATGACGTATATAGCTTTTCTGATAAACTTGAGACCATCTTGAGGCTATCTTGAATAGCAAAGAAATGATGATTTATTACCAAATTCATGTGAGAAAGTTACTATGCACTTTAACCTATCATATTATGGTTTTTATAAATTTCAGTGAACATTGGGTATTTTCTGTATATAATGTAGTATATAGTATTTACTGCCTGTAATAGATTATTACCATTATCAATAATAAAAGCTACCAATTATTTAGTGCTTACTAAAAGTAAGGTATTATTTATAATGCTCTATGTACATTATCTCATTAAATCTGGTCAAAACATGATGTCAGAGGAGTGATTAATCCCATTTTATAGGTGAGAAACTAAAAGATTAAAGACACCAAATAAATTTCAAAAGATAAGAGAAATGTAAATCAGGATTCAAATCCAGGTTTTTCTGACATCTTTAATTGTGGTGTGCTGGTCTAATTCTGTTCCTTTATCTACACAGTAAAATAAACTGTGTTGCTGTTAGATTCCTAAGTTTTAAAGTTTCATTGAAAGATATCAATTGTGAGGGTTTCTTGGGTGGCTCAGTTGGTTAAATGTCTGACTTCAGCTCAGGTCATGATCACACGGTTCAAGGGTTGGAGCCCCGCATCAGTCTCTGTGCTGACAACTCAAAGTTTAGAGCCTGCTTTGGATTCTTTATCTCCTTCTCTCTCCGCCCCTACCCCGTTTGCTCTCTGTGTCTCTCTGTCTAAAAAATAAAAATTAAAAAAAAAGATAGTAATTGTGATGAGCTTAAAACACAAATTTAGATTATTTTTGGCTCACATTTTATTTGGATTTAATACCCACAACCATATATATGCACGTGTGTATTAACAGAAATTTTTGATTCAGCAATGACTTATAAATAAAAAGTGCCAAATATATAATAGATAACACTTTCAAGAAAACAGACAAAGCTAATATTAAATATTAAAACCAGAGTGGCTGGTATTTCATTGAGTTTGTAAATTAAATTATGGATAACTGACATCTTAACAAAAGTGACTTTCCAAGAACATCATATATTTTTATATTTACGTAGGTCTTCTTTAATTTATTTCAGTGGTGGTTTGTAGTTTCCAGAGTGTAAGTGTTATACAATATTTTACTAAATTTACTGCTAAGTATCTGCTGGTTTTGATGCTATTGTAAATAATATTTAAAATTTTAAATTTCTAATTGTTTATTCCTAGCATACAGAAACACAGCTGCTTTTTAAATATTTTATTTTATTTTTTTGAGAGAGAGAGGGCACAAGTGAGTGAGGGGCAGAGAGAGAGGGAAAAAGAGAGAAGTGGGGCTCACCCAGAGTGGGGCTGTGCTCACCCAAAGTGGGGGTCAAGCTCATGAACTGTGAGATCATGACCTGTGCGGAAGTCAGGTGCTTAACAGACTGATTGCAAAGCTGATTTTTTAAAAATATTGACCTTATATTCTTCAACCATATTAAACTTGCATATTAGTTCTAGCAGTGTTTTTGTAAATACCTTAATATTTTACATGTATACAATCATGTTATTTTAATAACTTTTACTTTTTTACTAATCTGTGTGCCTTTTATTTTTCTTATAGTGTTATATGATCTAGGATCTCCATTACAACACTGAAAAATGGGTGAGATCAGATATCCACACTTTGTTTCTCATCTCAAAAAAGAAGCATTTTGATGCTTTATGATTATAAAATTCTTCATGATTTAGGAAAACATTGGGGTTAAATATGTTGTTACTGTAGGTTTTTATAGATACCTTTTATCAGAATAATGAAGTCCACTTAAATTCCTACTTTTCTCAGAATTTTTATTATGGATGTTGAATTTTGTAAAATGCCTTTTCTGCATCACTTAAGATAATCGGTTTTGCTCCTTCATTATGTTAGTATGATAATTTACATTGACTTTCGAAAGTTAAACACCACATTTCTGAAATAATCCCCACTTGGTTATGATGTATTATCCTTTTAAAAATACACTGTTGGACTCAATCTGTTAACATTCTGGTGAAGAATTTGTTTGTAGGAATATTGGTCTGTAGTTTTCTTTCCTTTTAAGGTCTTTGTCTAGTTTTGGTCTCAAGTCACTACTGCCTTCTGAAATGAGTTAGGAAGTGTTTCTCCTCCTCCTCCTCCTTTTTATATATTGTTATATTTAGAAATAAATGTCCAGAATTCAGTAGAGTTTTACCAGCATAATTTCCACTTCACTTCCTCACACATCCATCCCCCAGAGATAATTCCTTTTACTTAGGTGTTTCAAAACCTCAGTGTGTAGCTCATTCATATTTTAAAACAGATCAATATAAAATCAGTTGGGCTTGTAGAAATAATTTTGTAGAAGCATGAATTATGAGAAGCAATGAGGTACAAAGAAATTCAAAATATTGTCAGAATACCGTATTCAGAAAATAACTCTGATGTTTTCAAATAAGTCTTTCTGTGATGAAGACTACTGCTCATATAATGACTGGGTTTCAAAATAAAACATGTAATATAGTCAAAATCTTATTGAATTTTAATTATACAGGATAGTTTTCTAATTGCTCTCAAAAGTTGTTAAGATTTTGAGTCACCTCCTCAAATTCCTAACATTCTCAATTAGTTGTATTATTTCTAAGGAAAGAGTCAAAGTAACTGTTAAATGTGTGTAGTGGGGAAGTCACCAATTTAATGTGTTAATAACAACCTTCAGATTACTGAAAAAGAAAAACCAAGACTAAGTTACTTCAGGTTGATTAGTTTCCCTTAGGAATATCACTCCTTTCTAACATTTCTGTTTCTCTTACAGTATTATCACACCTATTAAATAGTGCACGTTTTCAATGCAATGTGTAATTGTAAATTATTCTCAGAAACATAGCTCTCTTGTCTTAATTGCTGACAGACTTTACCCTCACCATTTGTTATGCGGTGAATTCAGCATCATGGAGAACCACTACTGTGGCAATGCTCCCTCACACTGTCCCTACAGGAACTCAGGTGACAACATGGCACATTAGACCACACGGTTAGCCATTTATTAAGCTATTAACTTTGTCTGACCCAGTTTGTCAAGTTTTTTGTGTTTTAAATGTGAATTTCTATTCACTTGATTTCTTTCCATTTGGCTTTGCTAGACTAAGAATAAATTGCCTTCTTCAAGGAAAAGCAAAGGAAGTAAAACTATCAGGAAAAGTCAACTCAGAGGACTCTTGGGAAAAAAATTAAGTACTGGTGAGAATCATCTTTAAGTTAATTAACCAGTTTGGGAGGTAATTGAGATTCTCGCTTCATCTTCTTTGCCTGACACTGTCCCTCTGCCCCGCATTTTACATTTGGGTACTTATCACTGTTTACCCTGATTCCACAGCACATGCCAAATCCAAGAAAACTTCCAGTAAAGCATTTGCTTAGACCAGAGCCAATTTCTTCTACTTGAAAAAAAGTCAACTTACTTTGTAATCTAGCGATAAAAAGTCAGTAGTCATTTCTTATATATAATCAGTTCATTATTATTATTTCTATCAGAAATAATAGAGAACTGAAAGGAGATTAAACTAGACACACACTTCCTGCTCTTTATTAGCATTCATCATAAGGGATTTAGTGATCAAGGAATTTATAGCTACTGGCTAACAAGACAGTTTAAAATGATCTGTGAATGTCTTTCATCCATGCTGATCCATTACCAACGATCATCAAAAGTTGGCTAAAAAACCTCCAACCTCAAATACATTATTTTCAACAGTTGGTTGGGTTAGAGGAAAGAGACTGTTAAATGGTTTCCAGTAATGTTTCAGGTAAACAGAAAGTAAATATCTGATTGTATCTTGGAGAGGAGGGAAAAAAAGCACACATTTAAACTTACTTCATGGTACTTTTATTATTTACTATATCTGCTTATTGTAAGCTGATTTGTCCAAGCCCTAAAGATATTCTCCTGATAAAAGGTTACAAAATGTCTTGAAACAAATGTAAAGGACTGAAAAGGATAAAAATAATTTATTTCATAAGTTTTCAATGTTATGCTAATGTAGTAATTGTTTAAAATCCTAGTGTTTCTGGTGTTAATATTATCAAGGGAAGGAATGATCAATTCTGGAAAAAGAAACTGGTTGTTAGAAGTGTTAAGGATATGGGTGCCTGGGTGGTTCAGTTGGTTGAGTGTCCAACTCTAGATTTCAGATCAGTCATGATTCCAGAGTTGTGGGATCGAGCCCCACATCAGGCTCGGTGCTGAGCATGGAGCCTGCTTGGGATTTTCTCTCTCTCTCTCTCTCTCTCTCTCTCTCAAAAAAAGAAAAAGAAATGTTAAGGATAAAAGTATGTAATATGTAGAATTTTTTGACTGATGAGATGTGATTTAAAATGAAAGCGAGTGGGTCAAGACTCAACGATAACTCCCAAGTTTCTAGGATAAAATGGGGATTCCAGTCATTGAAAATGGAAACTCTGGATAAGTAGTAAGCATTTAGAAATATGGAATTAAAGCTGATGATAGATGTCTTGAATGAAGAAATATTTCAGAGTGAGACAATGAGAAATACAAGTCTCTGAAGATTTGAGTAAAATATTTTAGGAGACCACTTGGAATGTAAAAGAAGACAGAAGAGGGAATCCTAATGGCCAGCAACATTGAAGTGTTTATTTTAAAGGGGAGGAAGCATCTAAATAGACTAGAGGGGGCTCAGCTGGTTAAGCATCCAACACTTGATTTTGGCTCAGGTCATGATCTCACAGTTCATGGGATTGAGCTCCACGTTGGACTCTGTGATGATAGCACGGAGCCTGCTTGAGATTCTCTCTCTCCTTCTCTCTCTGCCCCTCCTCTACTCTCTCTCTCAAAAATAAATAAACAAACATTTAAAAAAAAAAACTTAAAAAAATAAATAGACCATAGAAAGGCAGAGTCTAAAATATAAAAAATGCATAGGTACACTCTCAAAGGGCAGGCACTGTATCTATATTGCTTGTCATTGTATTCATGGCACCTAATTACACTACCTGGAACACAATAGGTAAACATTCGTGAAGTAAATGAACAAACATCCAGGAGAGTGAGGTCATGCCCAAGTAAATGCATACAGCATGTCAAGGAGGAAATAATCTACAGTAGTGATTACTGGATTTGGCAATTAGAAAGTCATTAAAGATCTTATCAAGAACAACTTCTGCAGAGGGGCACTTGGCTGGCTCAGTGGTAAGGCATGTGACCCTTGATCTCAGGGTTGTGAGTTTGAGAACCACACTGGGTGTAGAGATTACTTAAAAATAAAATCTTAAAGTAAAAAAAAAAAAAAAAAAGAACAACTTCTGTGGAGTTTTGGTGGTAAAACCCAAATTTGAATGCACTGAGGGGCAAATGCATAATGAAGCAGTGGAGATGTTGAAGACTTATTTTTTTTCCCAAAAAGAATGGCAGAGAAGAACAGGAATTCATAATAAATAGAGATAAAGAAATACTATTGAGAACTTTTTTCATAAACTGGGAGACATCTGAGCAGGTTTATGTGGTGGGGAAAAAAGCCAAAAGGAAGAAGAAAATGAAAAGGCAAAAAAAAAAAAAAAAAAAGGGGGGGGGGGGGGTGGGGCGGGTGCATAGTTGATAAAGTGGGACAAATGGATGAGTTCTAAATTAGAGATGGGGAAATCAGTCTAAGACCAGAGGAAAGTCCTCTCTATCTATAGAGGGAGGAAACGTGAGGAACAAGTGTAAGTTGGCAGAGAAGTATGATAGAATGGATAAGGACCAGGGAAGTGACCGTGCTAAAATCAATGCACTTGGAAGTTAGACTGTGTGCAAAGGGAAGAGGGTGGTAATATTTTAAGGTTACAAGGAAGGGGTGGCAGTGATTGAAATGTCTCAAGAGTGTGAGGGGGCGATAGAGGAGTAAGGAAGTGTGGGAGCCTCATGGCTAAGAGATTAGGGTCCTGAATCCTTCCATCAGGGTGGGAGAGAAAGGGCCCAAGACACAATGGCAGTGAAAAATCCAGAAGCAATAGGAGCAAGAGGTCAGGTAATAAGAAACCTAGGGCAGTAGGGCACATGTTAAAAAAGCTCATATTTGTGTGGCACACTGGAATAAAGAAATGAGGCTTCCTGAAGGTGTAGGTGACTGGATCAAAGGATCACCTTCTGCCTGACACACATCCCAGACACACTTATCACTGATTCCACCCCATTCATTGCCTGTACACCAGAACATGCTGATTTAGGAAAACTCTACCTTAGAAAACATTGAAGGAACAACAACAACAACAAAAAAATCAAATGACTTATGACCTAGGTCAGAAAGTTAAGGATGAGAGGCCCAAAACGAAGATATTAGGATCTGAATCCAGGCAAACACTGAACTGGATATGAGAGGAAAAAAAGCAAGGATAGGTCAACAGAGAAGTGGGTGAACATGAAGGTGACATTTGGAGCTCATAACTTCAGGAATGGGTATTTCAAGGTGATAAGAAGTAAGGCTTACTTCCACTAATTTTAATTACTCATATAACATAAAACCAAGTATTATGGGCAATTAATCAGGAAATTTAAAAAAATAGATAACTGATAACTGTAGAGTTTTTACAAATGACATAGTAGTGTTCTGGGGGGAAAAATCCAGCCCACTGTTTAAATACAAAATTTTACTTCTAAAAGTATATCCTAATATTTTTCTGTTTGGCAACTACACAAACTAACAGGAAATTCTTTTAAGTCTGGGATGCTTATAAGTATAACCTTTTCTGTGTGTCAGTGGGGTACAAGATGCTTTACTGTGCTTGAACATCTTTGAAGCAATGATCAAACAAGCAGAATGTCATTTGCATTGTCAAATGACCTTCGTCTGTGATCTTATAGAAAACAAACAGCTTTAAATGAGAAGAAGCTGTTAATTTGGCCATGTTACAATAACAAGAGTTCATCACATGCTCTATCCTATAGTTCTGAATTATGGCACTCTTTTATGTAGTTACACTGTAAATCACTATTTATGGCATTTCTGCACTTCTAGCCAAGATATCCAGTAAATCAAATTGGAGATGAAATATTTTCGGCTTAAACCGATTCAGTATGTTCTCACTTCTGACAGCTGTAAAACTCAAGAGTTATTTTACATCTCAGTGTTTGAAGTCAAAACATCACAATTTTGGATGACCAGATGCACCCCAACTAAAATCCTGGAAATCTCATGATGTCTGGGAAATTAGCTGAGAGGGGCATGAGCAGATCATCGATGCTGGAGGAAACTCATAGGGGAATCATAATAAGGGACCATTAAGAACTCACAAGCAAGAGATGATAAAAGACAAAATTTTAAGAGATACCTAAATTGGAATTAAGGTGTGCCTGTTAACGGGATGATAAAACAGACCTATATTCCGTTTTAATCTAGAAAGTAAGCTAACGGTAGTCAGAGCCCCAGTTGAGTCTGGTCATTATTCTAACAAAACATTTATGTAGAGGGTAGTCGCTCTTCTTCAAAGCTGTTGTAACAATTAGTAAAAGAAATAAAAGAGGATTGAAGGGATAAGTTAAAGCAAGAATATAAACAATAAGGGAACAGTTCACCACCAAAGGGGAATATAGTCATCATTGTCTGAGGTTTTCCAAGTCAAAATCACTATGTCAGTATTATTACTTTAAAACAATTTAGTAAAGTCACAGAATCATTTATGCACATGTGCTAGAACAATTTAAGTCTTGAAAAATAAGATGTAATCTAGTCTCTGCTCTACTATTAATGTTTGAGATGATGACACTGGATGTAACCATAAGTGTGGACCTGAGCCTGTGGTCTTTCTGTGCTTATGTGAACTATCTTATATTCATTGGAATATGACTCTTGGAAATGCAGTATTCATACTGAATATTTTTGAAATCTTTTAAATGCATTTCGCTTAGTGGCTATGACTACTACTTTAAAATAGCAAACAAATATTTTTGGATTCTTGCCACTCTGTTTTTCCAAGAGAGGTAGAATTCAAAATGATTTTTCATTCACAGATATGCAAACACAGATTCCTTTCCCTTTGTGATTGTAGACTGGTAGCAACTATAGACCCAAGT
This sequence comes from Panthera uncia, assembly GCF_023721935.1. Lineage (NCBI taxonomy): Eukaryota > Metazoa > Chordata > Mammalia > Carnivora > Felidae > Panthera > Panthera uncia. The sequence goes on from NC_064816.1 coordinate 124,526,073, forward strand.
AATGCTTTGGGAGGGTTTAGCCCTAGCTCTCTCAGCTGCTCCTGACCCCTAGTCATCATCATAGTTAATACACAACATGTAGTAATAGTGTTTGTTATACCAAATCAGCTTCAGAGGACTTCTTTCGCTTCTCTTCCAAAGGAATCACCACCCTACACCCATTCTATCCCTAGTGTCATCGCTGAGTGGCAGCATAGTTAGTATATGGGTCAAATACATGGATTTGAGAATCAGACAGACTCTGACCCATACAAGCTGAAAAGGACAGACAGCATCTCTTTCTATGTGTTTGACATTGGGGAGACTTAATCTCCCTGGGTTTCAGATTTTTTAGAGTGGGTACAATGACTAAATAAAATTACACATTGTGAAGTGCTTGGGTAGTATTTGGCAGATATTAAGTATTCAGGTAAGGCCAGCCAGTTTCAGTATTATTGTTACTAGCATTATTACTGTTTATTGCAATTTTTCCTTGCAGATAGTTTATCCAATGAAAAAAAATCCAAAATAGTAACCATAAGAAATAATAGGAATTGAAGAATCTATTTTTTTTTGCTTACTAATAATTAATACAAAGTACTCTACTTGCTTTGAAGATTTAATTTATGAAGAATTATATATAGGATCATAGGTTATGTTATTTTGAGGGGGACTAATTATCAGGAAATGAGTTTTTCTTGTTAATCAAAAAACCTGGTTAAAAAATGAGCTGTCATTTGTTATGGAATGGACTGTGTTTCCACAAAATTCACATGTTGAAGTCTTAACACCGAGTACCTCAGAATGTGGCCGTATTTGGATACTGGGGCTTTAAAGAGATGATTAACTCAAAATAAGGGTCTTAGGATGGGCCCTCAATCCACCTGACTGGGGTCCATGTAAGAGGAGGAGAGTAGGACAGACAGATGCCAGGGGTACAAGTGCATGCATGGATAACTACATGACAGAGCAAGACTGCAGCCATCTGCAAGCCAAGGAGAGAAGCTTCAGAGGAAACCACCTTGCTGTCACCTTTCTCTTGGACTTCTAGCCTCCCAAAGTATGAGAAGTTACATTTCGGTTTAGGCCACCCAGACTGGGTATTTTGTTAAGGCAGTCCTAGCAAACTAATATACTATCTACGGGTGACCAACTAGCAAAAGAACAGAATATGACAAAACAATTCTAAAACATGTTGAATGTGCTTTATTCAGAGAACATTTCAGTCTCTTAATTGCCTCAGTGTTATCTATATGACCATCAGTTTTCATTTTACTAGCAAAGAAATGCTATTAGAGAACTCTGTATAACAGTTTAATTCAACAAATATTGATTGCATTGTGACCATGTGGAGAAGCCTTGTGCTCACTGGTGAAGACTGTATGCTGTGGGAGAAGATAAAGATAAGCAAGAAAGTATTTCAAATACCTTACAATACAAGGGGAGGGAGACAGAGTCGTAAACAGTCATAAGATAAGAATGAATTAATGTGTTATAATAAAGGTGAAAACCAAGGGATTTGAGAGCAGAGCTGTGTGAAGGACTGACTTTAACTCGGTAGACTGATAAAGATTTAGTGTGAAAACAGATTTGGGCCGGCATTTTCAAGATAAATAGGATTTTAATAGGTGATGAGGAGAAAATTCCAGGATAAACGTGAATACATAAATATTTTGGAATATTTGGGAAAACATAGGTAAAAGGCCGATAGTCAAGTAAGGGGAATGGGGTGAGAAGAGAGCAGCAGAAAGCCTGAAGGGCTCTGAGTAGTGGAGCAGACTGAAAACAAGTATTAATAGAATAGCAGTAGGAGCGACATCAGGAATTACATTAGCAATAGTAGGACTCATTAAATAGGTAGTGCTTATTTACTACCCACTATGTGCCAGGGTCCTCACAAGCACTTCATGTTCATGATCTCATTTAATTCTCCAAAACTAAAGACGTGTACACCACCTGTTTTGAAAAATGAGAAACCAAGCGCAAGGAAGGGAAGGAACCTGCCGAAAGTCAGACAGCTAAGAAGTGATAAATTACTTAATTCACACGAATATTTTCTCTATAAAATGACAGCTAAGAAATAAAGAAATCATGTAATCCATCCTCTCCCCATAGTTGGATCCGTTTCTGTTTGTTTGGGAAATAGATTCCATACTTTGTAATCAACGTGAAAATATATTCCGACTTTTGTTTCTATGGAAAATGTGAAGAGTTTAAAAGGCAAACTTAAAACACGTATCATTCTTTCTGGCAGAAAATCAAAGCCTGTCTGCTAGGCCTTTCCTGTAATGACAACGGAAGATATCCTAACTCAGCTAGCTTTTCCTATGAATTACCAGCTGGGATGGTTTTGAAGATAAATGTCAAAATTCTCTCCTGTTCTGTGTCCTAATCACCAAGTCTTCATTAAAAGAAAGATTCCATTAAAAGAAAAGGATATTAACTAACTACAAGCTAAAAAGAAATAGTCTTTTAAAGTAATAAAGAATAATAAAATGACCAATACACGATAGTCTGAAACCTTGGTCATTGGACCACAAATGGGGATGTCAAGCCGCATTAGGGTATGGACTCTGAGGTATTATTCACCAATAAGGACAGAAACTATGCATGTGTGTAAACATTCTTCTCCAAGCAAAGAAGATAGTTAGAAGTCACTGTCATACCAGCTAATGGAATAAACTACCACCAGTCTGATACAAAGCCCAGACCCAAGCTTTTGATCCTACAGTTACCTGCCACAGGGCAATCCTACTCGCAGGCAAACTTAAATCCATGTGTGTATGCGTGTCTGGTTTATAATTTGAGATCAGTATCATTTTCATTGGCCAAAAAGAATAAAAGGTAACTGATGGCAATTCACTAGAGTGTTACTTTTTTTTTTTAAGCTTTTTAATGAATCTTTGCTGAGTAGCAATCGAAACAGTTCTAAAAAGCAACTGATGGAGAAAGACACAGTCCATATGTCTGCTGATATGTTTTAATAAAATGCTTTTTGTGAAAAAAATTAAAACACCCACAGTATTGAGGGATACTTACTGGAACCCCTATTTTATAGCCTCTGGTTATGGTCCTGGAGACAAATGAGTTAGAAAGCAGAAGTAATTATAGAGATATCCCATGTAACTCTCAGCTAGCTACGATCTCAAATATTCCGACACCTGAGAACAGATATTTTGGATTATAACAACTAGGAACTTAGGAGGGAAACACTACTTAGAAAAATTTAGCAGACACATTTGCAAATGCTGAAAATAAAGGGTTTATAAATAATTTATATGAATAAGACTCAAGTGTTTATGCTATACTTTGACTAATATTTTTTCTAGTTATTTTCTGTTCTTTACCTAATTCTTATCAACAAATCCTTAAAATAATGTAGAACACTGAGGATACTGAAACCAATTTATGACTGTGTCAAAATATCACTTCCTATTTTAAACATGAATACTGTTGTGAGATTAGTAACTATAAACCAGACATCAAAGGATCACCATTTACTTGGTTTAAAATTTTAGTTGGTGTGGTTTGCAAAGTGAAATAGAACTATGCTTCAGGAGAGTTAAGGGGAACTGTTCGGGAGACCCTGCCCCATATCCAACTCTTGCAAACTAAGCTCAGATGGGGAAAATACTACTGTCAGAGTTAATGCTTTAATTTCTAAACTGGATCCCTTCCATGACATCTTTTGTAAACTCTTCCCATCGAGAAATGTTACTGTGCTTTATTCAGGAATCATCTGGAACCCAAGTGTCTATTTGTTATAGTGTAGGAAAGCAATAGTCAGATACACTGGGATTACCATTTTGAGAGTGATGCCGCATGTTCCTGGTGAGTGTTGGGTGGGCAATTGCTAAACATTGGGGGACAAGTCCTTAGCCTCTTTTTGTGTCAGTTAAGAGGTATTTTAAAAATTAGATTCAGAGAAGAAAAAATAAAGATATTTAATCATTCCAATAGTTTTGTAAATATGTTTCATAAATATGGTCTTTAGCCTTCAGGGTCTTTGTTTGCTTGTTTTTAAATAACTATCAAAATTCACCAGAACTAAGCTAAGCCTCCTCCCATCAAGAATCACCTGACTCCTCCTCTTCACCCAAGAATCATTAACCATAAAGGCACCATATACCTGTGAGCGGCTTATCAAGACTTGGCTGTGAGATGTTAAAACCTTCACGACCTTCACTAAAGTGAAAGCATTTCCAAATACAATTCATTTTACTACACCATTATGCTGGATGACAGGTCTGAGACTGAGGGAGTATGAGAATAGTAAAGCTACCATTCCCCTGGGGTAGACAGATAAAATGAGGCAGAACCTGTCTAAACAACACATTTGTTATAACTAGTTGTGGTGTTTTAAAAGTCTTTGCTCTAGAAACTACAGTCATTGTGCCAGAGTTCACCTTATCACTACTGCCACAAAAGCATTTCAGACACAGATCAGACCTGTTCATCTCTATTAAACCGGAAAAGACAATATATATAAACCACTGAATCCAGATTCACATTTTTCATTAATATGTACTCAAGTTACTAAAGAAATTCTTATTCTAAATATTTTGCTGTCCTACCTCTTTTAAGAAGCCAGTATTGTGCTAAATTTTGGCTTTTGTTACTATAAATACAAAACAATGTTTTCTTGACCTAATATCAATTGCAACTATATGGCAGACTTAATAATTACAAAAACAGTTTTAGTTTACATGGTATTTACCTTCTACACACTCATTCTTAAAAGAATATTCTTATTTTATAATATTCTTTAAATATTATAAATTAATTTAGATCTTAAAAGTTAGATTTAACCATTCAACAAAAATGGCGGGGGTGGGGGGTGGAGCAGAAACTAATATTGCTGACCAGGTCTGTGTTTAAGTACCATGCCCAGCAAGAAATACAATGACCTTGAAATGATCACTGGCTAGTGGTGAAGGTGATATAATAAAACTGACCTTGTTACCCTGTGACAGGGTGGTAGTAAAGCAAAGAAAGTGTTGTAAGACAACAGATTAAAAGTAGGCTTATTCTGATTGGGACAATCAGTATCATTTCCAGTGCTAAAAGACTTCATAAAGTAGGTGATATTAAACTGAACATTAGGAGATAAATAGTAGTAGTAATAATAATGATAATTACAACTCGTGCTGCTGCTCACATAGCACTTGCTATATGGCATACATTGTTCTATGAGCCATATATATGTTAATTCATTTAATTTTCACAATAACTCTGTAAGGCAAGTACTATTATCCCTATTCTACACATGAGAAAACTGAGGTTCATAATGATTAAATGACTTTCCCAAGAACATACAATCAAGAGGTGGTGGAGCTGAGATTTGATCCAGAGGGTCTAGCCCCAGAGTCTGCACTCGACTACTATAACAGGCTATCCCTCATATAGAAATTCATCAAGAAGGAAGGCTAACAGGCCAACCCAAACAGAGGGTAGAAGAACATAGCATGAATTTAGGAGGTAAATGATTATGCTGTCTTGGTTCACTGGGCTCCTTGAACATCTTCCTCACGATCCGAGTAGATATGTTAAATACACAGAACTCCCTTATGCCTCTCACCATATGCTTCCCTTTCAGTTGTTCTGATAGAAAAGACAAAAAGGAAGAAAGTGAATGAAGAAAGCATGGAAAGCATGGAAATCCATTTTATCTAGAAGTTATTATATACATAATAGAATATTAAAATGGAAGTCCTGGCTGAAGCACCAAGACAATAATTAACACATTCCAAAGGAGGTGTTAGACCATATGCTGAATTTCCAAAGGAGGATTCTGAGAACCAGTTACACAATTCTTAAATGCCACATCCACACCAATGTTCTGAAATTGGAAATGAGGGAGAAGGATTTATGTGGACTGATAAGCTGTGGATTAAACTCTGAGGTATAAGAGATGTCTGCCTGGGGAGAAGGATTTCATCAGGACCTTTTGGAGACCTTAATATGTGTCCCCTGCAATCTGATGGGCATATGGACTAGTGTCTAATTTATGCATGAGAAACCTAAATGCCAAACGATTGGTTAGTTCCACTTCATGGTGGAACAAAGGGGAGGTTGCCATATTGGGAACACCCAATTCCTAGTGTACACTGGGGTTCGTAGGTGTGTGTTTTCTGTGGATCAGAGGGCATTTTGTATGAAGGAATCAGAATAGGGTCACCTACCATCATATCTAAGAAGGCTACCTGGATGGGGTCAACAGATCTCAGAAACTAGAGAGACCATGTGCTTTCTTAGCCAGAATAGGGATTCTTTGCCCCATTAAAATAACTGCAGAGGGACAAGTCTACAAATAACCAAAGAAACCATTTAAAAGAAAGTCAGCTTTTATATAGTCAATTCATCTATGACAAAGAAGACACGAATACGTAATGGGGGAAAAGACAGTTGCTTCAATAAATGGTGCTTTGCAAACAGGATAACTACATGCCACAGAATGAAACTGGAACACTTTATACACAAAAATGAACTCAAAATGGATTAAAGACCTAAATGTGAGACTTGAAACCATAAAAAACCTAGGAGAACAAAGGTGGGTAATTTCTCTGACATTGGATGTAGCAATATTTTTCTAAGTAGATCTCCTAAGGCAAGGGAAAACAAAGCAAAAATAAACTATTGGAACTACATCAAAATAAAAATCTTTTGCACATCAAAGGAAACCACCAACAACCTACTGGATAGGAGAAGATATTTGAAAATGACATATCTGATGAGAGGTTAATATCCAAAATATATAACTTTATATACTTTATATACAACTCAACACCAAAAAAAAACCTCAAAACAATCTGATTGAAAAATAGGCAGAGGAACTGAATAGACATGTTTTCCAAAGATGGCTGACAGACACATGAAAATATGCTTAACACTAATCATCAGGAAAACGTGAGTCAAAACCATAATGAAAGATCTCCTTACACCTGTCAGAATGGCTAAAACAAAAAGACAAGAAACAAGTGTTGGTGAGGATGTGGAGAAAAAAAACCTTATTCACTTATGCACTGTTGATGAGAATGTAAATTGGTACAGCCACTGTGGAGAAAACGATATGGAGGTTCCTCAAAAAATTAAAAATAGAAATACCCTATGATCCAATAATTCCACCGCTGGGTATTTACTCAAAGAAAATGAAAACACTGGGGCACCCGGGTGGCTCAGTTTGTCAAGCATCTGACTTCAGCTCAGGTCATGATCATGGTTTGTGAATTCAAGTTCCACATCAGGCTCTGTGCTGACAGCTCAGGGCCTGGAGCCTGCTTCAGATTCTGTGTGTGTGTCTCTCTCTGCCCCTCTCCCCAGCTCACACTCTGTCTCTGTCTGTCTCTCTCTCTGAAAAATAAACATTAAAAAAATTTTTTAAAAAATGAAAACACTAATTTGAAAAGATAATATACTCCTATGTTCATTACACTATTGCTCACAATAGCCAAGATATGGAAGCAACCTAAGTGTCCATCAATAGATGAATGGATAAGGAAGATGTGTTATGTATGTGTAGATCTATCTACCCAGACACACACACACACACACACACACACACACACACACACACACACACAATGAACTAACCAGTCATAAAAGAAAGCATAGGTGTGCCTGAGTGGCTCAGTTGGTTAGGCATCCAACTTGAGCTCAGGTCATGATCTCGTGGTTGTTGAGTTTGAGCCCCGCATTGGGTTCCATGCTGACAGCTCGGAGCCTGGAACCTGCTTAAGATTCTGTGTTTCCCTCTCTCTCTGCCCTTCCCCTACTCATGCTCTGTCTGTCTGTCTGTCTCTCTCTCTCTCTCTCTCTCTCTCTCTCTCAAAAATAAACATTAAAAAAAATTTTTTTAAAGCATGAGATAGTGCCATTTGTGACAACATGGATGGATGTAGAGGATACCGTGTTAAGTGAAATAAGACTGAGAAAGACAAAGACCATATGATTTTTTCCTAAGTGGAATAAAAACACCCAAATGAATAAACCAACAAAAAGCAGAATCAGACCTATAAAAACAGAGAACTGATGGTGCCAGAGGAGAGGGAGGGTGGGAAGAAGAGCAAAATAGGTGAAAGGGAGTGGGAGATAAAGGCTTCTAGTTATATAATGAATAAGTTATAGGAATAACAGGCACAGCATAAGGAATACAGTCAATGATACTTAATAGGATTGTATGGTGACGGATGGTAGCTACACTTGTGGTGAGCAGAGTATAATGTGCAAACTTGTCAAATCACTATGTTGTACACCTGAAACTAATGTAACATTGTGTATCATACTCAAAAAAATTTTTTAAAGTCAACTTATGTACATATTTTTGCAGCAGATAAATATGATCAATAAAAAAATTCAAGCATTAAAGTAAAAAGAAAATAACAAAAACCTTTAACACCCTAAATCCAGAGAGTAGCAATGTTAAAACCAATACTCTAGTATTTAAGAGAGACAGTTTTTATCTCTTCTCCTTCCCTTTCCATCCATCAAACCCAGAGGAGTCAGAAGCTGTGTCAGCAAACAGGATGGAGAAGCTGAAGGCCAGGTAGGGAAAGACCAGAGGGCAAGTACCCTTTTCTCCATGGCAGGCTTTCGGCCTCCAGGAGGTCTCCGCTTGGAGGTCAAGGGGAGAAACTTTCTTTTTAATGTTTACTTATTTATTTTTGAGAGAGAGAGAGAGAGAGAGGGAGAGGGAAAGGGAGTGGGAGAGGGAGAGAACGAGAACAAGTGAGGGAGGGGCAGAGAGAGAGGCAGACACAGAATCCAAAGCAGGCTCCAGTCTGTCAGCACAGAGCCCAACACGGGGCTGAAAGTCACAAACTATGAGATCATGACCTGAGCCAAAGTTGGATGCTCAATCGACTGAGCCACCCAGGCACCCCAAGGGGAGAAGCTTTATATGAAGTTAAGAATATTAAATATTACACAGCCTGAATCTTTAAATGATTAAATTGGATCTGTGTTTTTGCCCAGTAAGTGCTATAGGACATTTTATTATCCAAGAGTGTCCAGAAAAGTCATGGGTCTGCCTGAATTTCTATCAAAGGGCAAGGAAAGAACCTGCTTCACAGAGTGGATTGAAAGGGATTTAAAGTAAATTTAATCTATAATTATATTCAACAAACTGCACTCAGTCAACATAACAGCTATGTATATGACAATCTCTACATGGAGCACCTGCACATGTATAAATGTGCCCACGTCCGTTCAAAGTGTAAAGGCAGCAAAGGAGCTTCAGAGGCCGAGATCTGGAGCCAGCATGCCTGAGTGTGTCTCAGCATCTTCATCTGTGAAACAGGAGTAATGACGCCATGTACTTCACAGTGTTGTCCAAAGGATTAAATGAAACAATATGTGAAAGCTTTTAATACAGTGCTTCATCCACAGTACACACTCTGTAAGTTATATTTGCCATGCTAGTGGTTGTTATTATTGGTAACATTAAAAGGTTCTTTCTGATCCACCTTGACTACAAAGAACAACTGGAGCAGGAAGCTCACCACTATTACGTCTCATGTAATCACATTTTTGCTACTTTCAAATCAAAAGATCCAAATAGTGCCACCAGAGCTCCTCCCACCCAACAGAAAGTCCAGCTTCAAAAACAAAAACAAAAACAAAACAAACAAACCCCTCCCCCCCCACACACACAATAACAAAAGTAACAACTGATGTTTATTGTGATCCTGTTTTGGCCATGCACTGAGCTCTGAGCCCATGATCTCACTCATTCCTCACCACCCTCCAGAAAGTACCTATTCTTGTAACGCCCACTTTATTGATGAGAAGCTAGGACTTGGAAATGTTAAGGACTTTGCCCATGCTAACACAACTAGTATGCGAGAGAGCTAGGATAAACAGTTACTGTCAACATTTTGCAAACTGAGGATAATCATTTGGTTAATCAAAACTGGTCTCATGTTGGTATCAAATATTTCATATGCTACATGTCACAGACCACTAATAACTCAAAGCAATGCATCTTTTAGGAAGAAGCAATCCTTCTTTAGTCATGTTTTTGAAATGTTTTAGAATATAGTCAACATTGCAAAGTTAAATCAAATTAATTGTCTTTTAATTCCAAGTTAAAGAATTTCATGTCGGAACACATATAAAACCGAGTAATAAACATATTGCAACTGATGGGTTCACTATTTAATGGGTTTGAATAGAAAGAGGTGGCAATTTAAATGAACTTAAAGCACACTATCCAATCAGGTGAACTCTTCCAAATAGTCATATTTTATCTCATGTCTTCTCTGACTTTCTCTTAGCCTCAGTTTCCTGGTATCTAAAATGAGGATTTGTTTTCAGAATCAAAGGAAATTATACAGACACATGTAAAAATGATCTTTTTTACTGGAAAAGGCTATAAAATGTTATTACCATATTTGTTATGAGATATAACAAATATGCAAAAATGTCATCAAAAATCTAAATATTTAGCTGCCCAAATGCATATGGTACTTGACATATGGAGGGTGCACAATCAATGTTAAATAAATGTACATGTTCTGAGTTCCTTAATAACAGCAAGAATGTATCTAGCATTCAGAAATAAGGTGAACAGTGAACTCCTACTACTGTCACTGCCATAACAAATTCTACCTGCAGCCTCTGTAATTTGGGGAAGACATGATGGGGAGCTTGCAAACACACACAGTACATGTGAGGGTCCTGACCTGGAATTTAAGATCATGCCAGAGTTCTTGGAGATCCCCCCCCCCTTAAGTGCATAGGCAAACACACAAATATAACCATAAAAAGTGACATTAAAAATAATACCTTCTAATAATTAAGTGAAGAATTCTTGACATGCTCAAATTTTATGGTGTTTATGTCATGAGTAGGAGATCAAGAAATCTGTTTTCTTCACTGATATCAGAACGAGACAGGTAAAATAGCCACAACTAATTATATATCACGTAGTCCTCATTCCATCTTTATTGAGCACCTGCTTTGTGCCAGGTACTCATTAGGTGCTGGGTAAAAAAAAAGTGGCCTTTTCGAGGAGTTCTGAGACAAGTTAGGGACACATACAATTAACTAGCAGTTTGGAAAGAGCAGGAGATTTTCTAGGAATGGTGAAGTGCTGGAGGCTATGAGAACCCACAAGACAGACATTTTACAGCGGAGTTCCCTGTGCATAGTGATACCAAAGCTGAAACTTAAAGGGGGGGGGGGATGGTGGTGCATGGGTAATTGTACTAGAAGAACAGGTATAATGGTGATGCTCAGAGGACTGGAGAGCACAAAGAATTCAGTGGCTCAGGGAATGGGGTCAGGAGAGAGAGGGCTCAAGAGGTCACCAGGGACAGATAATAAAAAGTCTTATGAGCTAGGACTCTTCAGGAGAAATGTTAAGAGTAATAATAATGCATAAAAATATTTCCTTGTCTTGCAAGCATATTCATTTCTTTCTCTCTATTATTATTAATAGCTAGTTACGTATGAAGAAGCTTCAAATTTTAATAAAAAAGAAAGTGCAAAGATCTAAGAAAAAGCTACTCTAAATCTTTTTTAAATTAACAATAAAGAGATCTTTGGAATGGCCTCTCCCTCCTCTGGCAGTGTGCATTACGAGAGCTTGCAAAAGGGTAATGATTCACCTTCTCCGAGAAAGAATGGACACAGAATGCAGGAAGGGGATTTTTTTCCTTTGGCCTTATACCAGTTTTCTTTCATAATGGTTTTATACTTTGTCCATTAACACCAGAAACTCATGGGAAAATTAGGGTCCCCTAAGCTAAATAACTAACTTTTAGATACATGTCAACAGGTTCAATTTGCTAATAAGACAGTGATTACTCCTTGCCTACTAAATGACCAAGGCATCTGATCTAAGAGTTGCTAAATGCAAAGGATGAACAGTCAAGTACAGTGGACTCCAACTTTGATACCTTCTCAGTTAAGACTGGACTTGGCTGCAAGAAATAGAGGTCCCCCAAAGAGTGGCTGAAACAAGACAACTCATAGTTATGCTGTCTGATGCCAGTTTTACCTACTCTACAGGGTTATTACAGACTAGTCCACTTGTATCTCAACTTTCTACCATAGTAGCTGCTATTTCCCAGATGACTTCAGAGTCCAAGCTAGCTGCTGAAGTGCCAGTCATCACATTAGGGGTGTAAGAAGTAAGATGGAGGAAAAAGGTGAAGAACACTTTTCACCTTGTAATGTGTAAGAAAATGCTTTCTCCTTTGCAAGGCATCCTCTAAGAAGTGTACACAGTTCTGTTTAAATCTTATTGGCCAAAATTTAGTCATGAGGCTCTGGCAAACTACAGAGAGCAAGGCCAAGGAATATAATTTTCAAGATAGGTGGTAAAGTGCACAGCTGAAAAAGTGTGGTTTTTGAAGGGAGAAGGAAGAAACCACGATAGGATGGATGGATTTTGAAAGGCAATTCTCAATCTCTGCCATAAATATACACTTACAGATGAAGATGTGGACTCATAACCACAATATATGTTGATTTATAAATTTTATAATATTCTATTGCACTATTATTTTATGTAAATTATAAAATATGGACAAAGAATTTAAAGAATAAGATAAAAATAAATATAAATAACATTTTCTGTATTAATCTTTCAAACCTCAGTGAACTGAAGATCCATTTTGAAAATCACTGCTCTAGGAGACAATTATGTAAGATGCTACTTCTATGGATTGGCAAGAAAGCAGCTACAGAATCTACAGTGTATATTGATATGAAGTATTCCTTAGTTTGTTAAAGAAAAAAAATCTATTTCACCTAGGCAAGTTACTAACTCAGACAGCTGGACTAATTCTGAGTATTTGTAAGACTAGAAGCTTTAATATAGCCTCAAGAATTATTACTTTAGCATATTCAAATGCTGGTACTTTATTACAGAGCAAAAATGTAAAAAATAGTCATAATACAAATTAATATGTGTTAATATATGAAGACTTTGGGTTTTTTTTTTTTTTGGTATATTTCTTCTAAACTGGGACTTTTTTTTCTAAAACTGTCATTAGACTAACGTTTCTGGAAAGTACAATGGCAATATGTATACAAAAGCATTAAAAATGTTTGTATTTCATGAGTAAACTTGTAAGGACTAATCTTAGGGAGATGATCTGAGATGTGGTGATACATTTACAGGTTTATAAATAAAGGTGTTCATTGCAAAATAATTTGTATTAAAATATAATTAGAAACAGCTTATATATCTAAACATGATTAAGTGAATTATGACACAGCCATATGATGAAGCACTACATAACTACTAAAAATTATATTTTCAAAAACTGTTTTATGACATAGAAAAAATTTCCATAACAGTGAGAAAAGCAACATAAGAAATTAATTCACACACACACACACCTTTCTCCCTCTTGTACACACATGTTCCTATATAGATTACATAGATGAGAGCCTGAAAGGAAGCACATTCATATTTTAATGTTGTCTAGGGAGTTGTATCAGTGATGATTGTTACTATTTTTTATAGTTTTCCTTACTTTCCTAATTTCCTAGCACAAACACATTATATTTATATAATCAGAACTCAATGTTACTGAAAATCAATCTTTTTGAAAGTTATCTTGATAGAAAATGTAAGTATGTAGATTCTCAAAATTAATAAATATTAAAGCAAGTGCTATAGGTGTATGTGCTATGCAAGAGAGAGACACAGAGTCCTCAGATCTCAGAAAGGGTGCTCTGAAGGACATTCAGGTAGTCAATTTATTTCATGTGACAGGAAACATCTAAATTATAATTAAGACAGCAATTATTCATATTATAGTGATAACACATTATCAAACGATTCATGTGAATTTGGATATGCAGAATTCATATCTGTATTCATTAGAGATAACTTTCAGAGTGTTAAAAGTTAATCAAAATAAAGTACGCTATTTATTTAAACCGTTATATTAAACAACTGTCATTACCTTAAACTTCAGATCAATGTAAACCTTTGCAGCTAACATTCAGCTCGCAGAAAGTCATGGTTTTACTGGAAAACCTTCCAGGACCAAACTTTAACAGCAAAAATAAGTCTTTAATATTAAAAATTTCCAATAGATAAACACTACAAGGATTACCTTGTTTAAGTTTCCAAGTACAAATTCAACCTGAAATGATATTGCCAAAGATCTCTGTGGTGTAAAAGGATTTTTTTTTTTAAACATCTACAAAAAGAGTGTATGGTTAGAGCATCTCCTCACTGATCTGGGCCTTCAGAAACACATCAATACATGCAGTACATAAGAAACAGCTGTAAGAGATTTTTCTGTCAATACAAAGCAAGGTCACTGCATTATAGGAAGACTCAGCACTGTTTATTTCACTTCTAAAAAGGGATTGTTCAAGGGCAAATTCTAAGAGAATGATTCTGAGGAGCACTGAAACCCCTAGAAAGACATACAAATTTGGGAAAACTCACTATCTTTTGGAGTATTTTGGGTATGTTGCCAACAGAAACAAAGAAATAATATACATTATATTGCATTTATCTTTATGTATTTTAACTATATGTCATTAGTCCTTATTTTACAGCAATAAAAAGGAACATAAATACCAAGAAAATAATAAATTGATGGCAACTATGGTAATTCATTAAAATTTACAATAACAAGAAAAACTTGGAACAACTAAATGCTGACCAAAATTTTAATCGAATTTAAAGAGGGTCTGCCCATGCTAGACAACGTGCTGGTTGCTGACATCTACTGTTAATGCCTCCTAATACTGTACTTTCTTACCACACAGCATGTTAATAATAGGGAATAGGGCCAGTCTAATGTGAGACCACTTACACATTTACTTCAGGCATCACATTTAAGGAGGCACCAAAAACCCTCTTTCATCAAGATAAACAACACTTTAATGAAATATTTTAAAAAATAAAATTAATGCAAAAAGAACCATGATCAAAGTAGCAAAATTTTAACCTAGATAAGATCTGTCAGAAAGCATGTATCAGGGGTACCTGGGTGGCCCAGGTAGGCACCCAACCCTTAATTTTGGCTTAGGTCATGATCTCATGGTTCATGAGTTTGAACCCCATGAGTCAGGCTCCATGCTAATAGCCTGCTAATAGCATGGAGCCTGCTTGGGATTCTCTCTCCATCTCTGCCCCTCCCTGGCTCATTTTATGTATAAGCATACACGCACACTTTCTCTCTCAAAATAAATAAATAAACCTAAAAAAAAAAGAATGTATAAAATATTACTTTGTTTGAGTGGAAATAATTTAAAAATTCCATGTTAAAAAATGTTTTCAGGTACAAACTTCCAGTTATCAAATAAATAATTCATGGGGATACCATGTACAGCATGGTGACTATAGTCAATAAAACCATATTGAATATTGGAAAGTTGATGACAACAGATCTTAAAGGTTCTGATTACAAGAAAAACAAAGTCGTGACTATGTATGGTGACAGATGTTAACTAGACTTACAGTGGTGCTTATTTTGCAATATATACAAATATCAAGTCAGTATATTGTATACCTGAAGCTAACATAATGTTCTATGTCTTTATAACTCAATTTATAAAAAGAGAATTTAACAGTGTAGGGAAAAGTGTTTTACAATGAAAATAAGAAATCTTTTTTTGTAGAATAACTTTTTTTATTTGAGAGAGAGACAGAGACAGAGACAGAGACAGAGAGAGAGAGAGAGATAGAAAGTGCAAGTTGAGGAGGGGCAGAGAGAAGGGGGAAGAGAGAGAATCCCAAGCAGGCTCTGCCCTGACAGCACAGAGCCTGACATGGAGCTCGAACCCACAAACCATGAGATCGTGACCTGAGCTAAAGTCAGACGCTTAACTGACTGAGCCACCCAGGTGTTGGAACATCTTTATTTTTAATACTTTAGGGTCTCTACACAGTTTCCTCTTGAGAACATCATGACAAAACACCAGCCAGAATACTTCCACTTTGTCCCTCACTAAGTCACAAAAAAAAAAATTTGTGTGAGACACACATCTTCAGAAGAAAGGCATTATGGAAAAATAATTCATTGGTATTTAAAAAGCAAATCTCATTATATGTGATGGATGGTTACAACAGAAAAAAATTTTAAGTCATATGATACTCCTTTAGTATTTAATATTTGGCTAACCTCTTTTTTCATTGTCTAGACATTTCAATTTATTTCCCCAAGCCTTTTACAAACAATCTTTTCAAAAGCCAACATTCAAACAACTCTAAGAGGCCTTGAGGAAATAAGATGAAACATTCACAAAAACAAAAGCAAGAACACTGCAGAGAAAAAAGAGTAGCCGTGATCACCAGTCAGGGCTCCAGGAAAATTTTCTTTAGAACATTGAAACACAATTTAGCTGTAAAATAACAAATGGCAATAAGATAAAGAAGGTAACCTCCTAACTGTGGCACAGAAACTTGATAACCAGGAAACTCTGATATTTAATGAACTAAAGACTAGTTTATTTAACCCTGTGCTCTATGAATAAAAAGAGTTACTATCAAATTAATAATTCAGTGATTACGTGTAACATTAAAATATTTTATATTCATTTATATTATCATATACCTATTAATTATGTTATATGATCATTTTATTTATGCCTGAAGAGTTTAAAAAGTAAATTAGTACTATTTTATTAGTACTATTTGAAAATAAAAGACTATATGGGTATGACTTCAGAAGATTTAGAAAATTTGATTAACTTCTGAGTGGCTTTGTTCCAACTCTAGATTCTGATCTCATAAATCCTCATTTTCTTGGTGGGGGAAGATTATTGAAATTTGTGATTCCTAAGTCCCACATTAAGCCTAAAGATAGTGATTTAGAAAACTTAGGATCCCAGAAATCGCATTTTTAAGAAGTGTCTTTGGTAATGCTTTTATGTCCAAGTTGAGAACCAATGCTGAGTGTAGAGGTTTAATTTGGGATTTCAAAAAACAGCTCATGGGATAGATTTTGAGGTTCAGTATCATAGAAATGATCAGCTACAAAATATAAGATCTCTTCCTCTCATTTAGTTGAACTGAGGTTTACTCATGGTAATTGCCACAGCTTGTTTGGGGTTCATGACTGGCCATTACCACGGGAGGAAAACAAAACAAAACAAAACAAAAACAGAAAGCAACAAAAAAGCTTGCTTCAATGCCTGTCTTAGAATGTCTAAAAATTAGTGTTTTTCTGACTTCTTTTTGTAATGTGGCAGTGTCCCATATTATAAAAGCCTATATTTTGAAAGTAACCAATATATGGTTATTATATCTTATTGCATATAAGTGAACTGTATTTTAAAATCTCGGTTTCAATTCCATTGAACAACAAAATGACTGGGACACTCGCTATTGTTAATAATGCTACTGTTTTCAAGTCCAGCAACCCAGGATTTTTGGATTCTCCACCCTCCACTGTCATGGCAGCATGGTTGTTCTGGCATCATGAAGATCCCTCTGGTACATATTTCTCTACCACTTCAGGGAGGGAGCAGGCCTACCTTCAACCACTCAAGGAGGAAACCTCCACACCGTGAAGGGATGTGGGAAAGAGAAGGAACAGCTTGCCTAAAGAGCTTGAGAATAGATTTTAATCCATCAGCGGGGAATAAGAACTGAATCTGTAGTGAACCAAGTATCATAGATTACAGAAGGTTAAAGCTAGAACAATTTTAATGGAAAAAAAAATAAGACCTTTGATTTTATCAGTGAGGAAGTAAAAAGCACAGAGAAGTTACAACTTATTATAACAGTTATAACTTACTATAACAGTTACACTACTATGGTTTCCATGAAGTCTCTTTAACCCCTACTGGAATAAATAAGCTTTTTATCCATAGTAGTTAGGCTCTACAGAAATGCTTGACAGTGGGGAAGTTGAAGGTAAAGAAAATGGAAGAAAAGACTGCAAATATTCCTTAAAACCACACTTTATTGTAAATCAACGGTTACTTTTTAAATTCCCTCCAATCTTTCTCTCTCAAATTATCTAGTTACGGAGTCTATAGCTTTCAAACCACCTACTCAAATAGAAGACTCTACTCAAAAAGATCCTAGATATTAGAAAAGGGAATAGAGGAAAGTAGGAATGCCCCATGGTGGTTTCCTATGATTAGAACACTTCTTTTTATTTGCTAATTCATAACCCAGAGGTTGACATCCATTTTATTTTTATTACTGACTCCTGTAAATGGGCAACTACCTTCTGATACTTAACTCTTATGACAAAATCCCATGCAATGTTATAATGGAATTATATATAAAGAATTGCCTGTTCCAGTGAAATGTTGAACCATAACCAACAGAGTAATGACAAGATACCTCCATTTTCTAATCACACATACAAATTGCAACTTCTTCGTGACTCTTAATGGATGGCTCTTAAATGGACATTCATACTGGTATATATGAATGACATGTGATAGCACATTATGTCTGATTTTCCAAAGAAAAATAACCAAAGGGATGTAGCAAAAGAGGTAAGAAACTTTTATTTGAAAGTGTGTGTATTTGTGTGTGTGTATGTCCATGCGTGTGTGTAGCTATTGATAGAGGAAGAGAATATAGGCAATGGGACGAAATTGCATCTAAACATCACTGTAATAAACTGCCCATTCAAATCTTGAGTTACTTTACAAAGGATGTGGATATACAGATGGAGGCCCAGCTCTCCTTACTTCCTGTCGCAAATGTTTTGGGGTACCACACAAGCTTCCCAGTAGACTGGTCTTGAATTTCTTTCTACAAAATCTGGTGTATAGTATAAAACCACCATCATACGTGTTTCAATATGAGGGAACTTCTTCTGGCTGACATTTTTCCAATCCTCTCTCTCCAGGTACACATCCCCATCAAATAATGCATCTCTTTTTGAAGCCTGTCCTTAAAAATGGGGTCAAAGGGTGGAAGATATCAACATTCAATTCACAGTCCTAAAAGAAAATATAATGGTTTTCCAGTCCTTTTTCTGTATTTTACTTCTATTTAAAAAATAATCCTATTCTAGTTAATATAATTAGTAGATGCTGATACTACTCCAAGATGAATAATAATCTTACTTCAGAGATGATGAGGGTTAGCTGAATTGTCTTCAGAAAGTCCAGATTTAATAGCCTGTAGATGTACAGTTTTTCTATCTATGAACTGTACTTTTTGTAGAAATCTGTCAGCTTTACTCAGCAGCTATCTCTACCCAAAGGCATATCTATTCTAGATTAAATGTCAGTCCTCTCTTCTCTTCTTCCTGCTTTTCTATGGGCACAGAAATAGTTTCTAGAAAGTGAAAAGTTATTTTGGGGTCTAGTGATATTAACTTGGATTTTGATTTTGGAAATTCAATTTAGGATGTTTTAAGTGTACACATCTGCTTACTGCTTAGTATAAAGCTAATAATCAAGCTCATTAAATAATATGTAATAAAAACTAATATACAAAAGGAAATTTTCATGTTACTGTAACATATTTGCAATAAGAGCCTTTTACTGGTAATTGGAAGATTCGGCTTCACTTCTCTGTTTAATCACCCACAAAACTGTTTATTGCCCTATATATTCCTCCAACAAGAACATTATCCTTTTAATGTGCCCCACAGAAAACCAGGGAACACTGCACAGTTATAGCACATGGTACTCTTTTCAAACATTATAGTCAAATTTTAATCTGACCATCAGGCTGTGATAATGCATTCTAATATTAGTATATATTTCAACAGAATGCAGTTATTATTTGATGCCAAATGACATAAGAATGGGGTTAAGACATATATAACAATAACTTCAACATTAGCTGTGTATATAAAATATTAACTTTCAATTAAATATGGTTGACCCTCAGTTTAGACCATATGACTATAGTTAAAAAAAAAAACTCCTGAAATATTTTATTCACAAGTGTGATTAAGTATCAAGTACTTGCGTGTATCCAGAGAAATATATTTCATTATCTTTCTAAAGCTTTTATATAAATTTAACAATTATAAAATATTAATTTTTTATTAATAAAGTAATTTTTCACAATCATTAGAAAAAATAAAACTAATTTCCTTTAATGCTTTGTAGACAAAAATAATTGGTTAACAGATTATTTAGAATATTGTTTAAAATACTTTAAACTTAAATATTTAAAAGTATGCTTGTATAGTTCTAGCCTGTGGTTTAAGTTGATGCACAAATATGAACGTAATTAACATTACGTAGCATCTCTTCATCTCATATTTATTGAGCACCTACGAGGTACCAGGCACAGGGATACAAGGATAAAAAAAATGTCTCTTTTCCAAAGGAGTTTAGAGTCTGGTAAAGAGCAAGGTATCTCCAGACCATTACAATGTGCTATGCACGGCTACAATGTAGTTGTTACAAGTTGCAGCAGCAATAGAGGGGAGGAGGTGAGTCTTCTAGGGCAGCAGAGGTTTGTTGAGTTGATAGCGGGGAAAGCATTCTCCACAGGATGAACAACATTAAGTGGAATGGAAAAGACTTGGTTGCATAAGTACAGTTGCTTGGTAAAGTAGCATAAATTGAAAAGACTTTAAGAGAATACCTTGGAGGATTTTATTTGCCTTCTGAAGGAGCTCAGTGTTCATGCTGTGAGGAGGAGCTACTGAATGAACTTTACCAGCCAGAGACATGGTAAGATTTTCATGTGAGAAGGCCACTTTAGCAGCACTGTGAATGTCAGAATTAACAACATGTTAAAGGCAAGAAGACCACTTAAGGAATCACTGTCAAAATGGATTAGGACAAGACATGCGAAGGTGAGAAGGAAGACAAAGATAGGAGAGATATTTAAGGGGTAAAGAGCAATGAGCTGTGGGATCCATTTGATAGTGCATGAGGAAGAGAGAGAAGCCACTAATGAGTCCCCGATTTCTGACATGGCTCATGGGGGATAAAGATGCTGTCCTCAGATACAAAGCAGGGAGAGCAGGCTGGTGGCTAAAGTGGGACAAAGGATATGCAATTTCATGCATTCTGAACGAGTTTGAGGTCCCTATGAGATCTACAAGTAATGATATGTGGTAGGCACGTAGACTGTAGCACATACACTTTGAAGTTCGTGTGGAAGATACAGGGTGGAGACAGTGTTAGTGCCCCATTTGCTTAAAGTGCTAATTTGATCCCATGGCTATAGGGGAGTTTGTGGCAGACAATGCAAAGGGGCACCTGGCTGACTAGAGTATGTGGCTCCCCGTCTTCAGGTTCTGAGTTCAAGCCCCACACTGGGTGTAGAGATTACTTAAACATAAAAAAAAAAAAACCCGAAAAACAGTGCATAGTGAGAACAGAAGTAGGCCAGGTACTGAACTCTGACAAACACTGCTTGTGGAGTGAGCGGGAAAACCACAATGAATATTAGCTAAGTTCATATCAGGGAAATAATCCTTAGAAAACTTAAAAATTATGTTCATGCACACATTTTTATTCTAAACATCAAACATTAATTTGTTAGAGGCCTTGTTTTGATTACTACCTTTTTAGAGGAAATTGTTAAGACAGATAACCTTAAATACTGACAGTTTAAAAAATTACCCTTTCCAATGGGAGACACAGGCCTGCACTTAGCTTTGAGTTACGGTTAGTGAAGAGAAAGAGCAGGGCTACTTACCAATATGAATCATTAGATGATCCCTTTTTGTGGTCTTTCTTACTTTTTCAGGAGAATGGCTTATTCATGTAAATTACACATTGCATTTACTACGTATCAGGGAGTGTTCCAGGCATTATACGCACAATGTAACAAATAAACTAAATAAGTTCTACAGCATTAAGATCCAGACAGGTGTATTGGAGAAACATAAAGTAGGGAAGAGGAGTAGGAAGTTCTGTGCCGGGGACAAGGACAGACACCAAAGCTGGTCTCATGGATATGCAGCCTCTACTGTCACATAGGGCCTCACACTCAGAAGGGCTCCATATTGGCTCTGACGCTCCACTGTCATCATCTCGAACTTCCTAGTAATTTTTTTTTAACAAGTGGCCCCTTAAATGATGTAGCTGGACCTGGTTGCAATTTTACATATGGTGGGTGAAAAAGCCCTTTTTTGTGTGACATCTTTCATTTGGCTCACCAGATATACTCTCCACCTTTCTCTCAACTCTTCTGTTCCAAGAGACTGACCATATAGATTGTATCAGTGAACTCCTTTGCCCTCTGGCTTCAGATTTGGTTCGAATAATAAGGAACTTAAACAGAAGTTCAAAAGTTGCTGCTTCTCTCAAGGGGGCCTTGTCTACCCACCTCTGTTCTAGGTTCTACAACTGTCCCCACTCCTTGTCCATCTAAGGCCCATCTAAGGCTCTGCATTAGCAGGCCTGGCATATACTTATCCCTCCTGGCCTCCCTACTCCCTGCCCTTATGATTGGTTGTTAAACTTTTCTTCAACTTTTCTCATTTGAATATGCTATCTGTGTTCTACCAGTATTCTGAGTGAAAAAAAAAAACAAACAAACTCATTAAGAAGGTGACATTTGAGTAGATACCAGTAAGAGATGAAGGGAAAGCCAGGCAGCTATCTGGAGGAAAAGGATTCCAAGCATTTGAAACCGCTAGGGTTCTGAGGTAGGGGTTTACTTCATGAATCAGAAAGGCTATTTAAACCACAGTGATGGGGCACCTGGGTGGCTCAGTCGGTTAAGCGGCCCACTTCGGCTCAGGTCATGATCTCGCAGTCTGTGAGTTCGAGTCCCGCGTTGGGCTCTGACAGCTCAGAGCCTGGAGCCTGTTTCAGATTCTGTGTCTCCCTCTCTCTGACCCTCCCCCGTTCATGCTCTGTCTCTCTCTGTCTCAAAAATAAATAAACGTTAAAAAAAATTAAAAATAAACCACAGTGAGAGAAATCCCACCTGTTGTCTTTTATTGTAAATAAAGTTTAATTGGACATGGCCACATCTATTCATGGGATTATCTATGGCACTTTTTATATGATACAACTTCAGAGTTCAGTAGTCATATGCTCACAAAGCCTCAATTATTTACCATCTTTCCCTTTAGAGAAAAGATTTGCCGACCTTTGAAATAGAGGAATAGTAAGGAGACCAGAGAGTCTATGGCTTCATGGATTAGAGGGAGAATAAGAGAAGACAATGTTACAGGGGTAACAGGAGGGTGGATGAATTAGAGCCTTATGAGCCACTGTAAAGGGAAAGTGGAAAGTTTTGAGGAGAAGACTTCTATTTAACCAGAACAACTAAGACTGTTGCCTTAAGAATAGTCTGAAGCAAGAATACAATCAGAGGGACAATAAGGGACTACTGTGAACAGCTAGGAGA
The DNA here is from genome assembly GCF_023721935.1 of Panthera uncia. Lineage (NCBI taxonomy): Eukaryota > Metazoa > Chordata > Mammalia > Carnivora > Felidae > Panthera > Panthera uncia. Next base: position 124,549,273 of record NC_064816.1, read on the forward strand.
ATGAAATGATGATAGCTTAGACCTGGGTGGCCGCAGTGGAGCTGGTGAGAAGTGGTCAGAGTCTAGATGGATTGTGAGGGTAAAGTTTGCCGATGGACTGAATGTGAAGTGTGAAAGAAAGAGAGACTGAGTACAAGTTGTCCTGCACAACCAAGTATGGAGTTGCCATTACCTGAGTTGGGGAAGCTGGTGGGAGGGAATGGAGATGTAGGGGTAGGAGTGGCATAACTCATGAGCTCAGTTTCAGGCATTATAAGCTTTAATTTTTATTAGAAATTCAAATAGTTATGACATGGGTGGAAAGCATGTTATCCTGGCAGTTAAAGAAGACAATGTTTCAAGGAGGCAGGAAGGAGGGATCTACTGTGTCAATGCAGCTGGAGGTCAATTAAGATGAGATTGGAAAAAGACCACTGAAGTCAACCACTTGGAGTACACAAGTCACCTTTATAATAGCAGTTTCTGTGGAGTGGTGGGGGTGAATGCCTGACTAGAGGGAGGCCTTAGGAGAGAATAAGAGGAGAGGAAATACACACTGTATGTGCGTAGACTACTCTTTGAAAGTGTTTCACAGTGTAAAGGAGAGAAGTAGGAAGTTGCTACCTGTAGAAGCTGAGTAGAGAAAAAAAATTAACACTGGACTAAAGAACAGCATGTTAGTATGCTGTTAGGAAAGACCTTATAGACAGAAAAATATTGATGATGCAGAAGAGAGGTTAAGAATTACCAGAGTGATGTCCTTGTAGGAGAAAAGGAATAGGTTCTGGTAAGTAAGTACCAGTCTTAAATACAAACAGAGAGAGTTCTCAGGGCATGTGACACTGAGCTATTTAGTAAATAATCAATCAATCAATATCGACTTTCAGTCTTCCCACAACAAAACCATCTAATACTTTGTGAACAGTTAGGACATTAGTGCATAATTAAGATCTTAAAGTTCAATTTATTATTTTGTCACTTGTGAGTTCCAAGACCCCCAAACAACCTTTCTATGACTTAGTTTGCCTTTGATTATGAAATATCTACTGGTCATTGTGGTACCTGGAAAAATTAACCGGTTTAGGTAAACCTTCCCAGGCTTCAACTCTCTCTGATGTTTTCTGCTATAGAACTTCATACAGAGAGAAAAATGAAAGGTACATATAGACTCAGATGTCTACCTAGCAAAAGTCATGTGGAGGTCTTTTCACAGTGCATTGTTCCCATTTGGTGATCTTTTTAAATTTCCTCCAAATGAAAAATATTTACTATGACTTAACACTCTAAAATTAAGTTTTTATTTCTAAATATAGAGAACAAACTGAGGGTTGCTGGAGGGGTTGTGGGTGGGAAGAATGGGCTAAATGGGTAAGGGGCATTAAGGAAGACACTTGCTCGGATGAGCACTGGGTGTTATACATAGGAGATGAAACACTGGATTCTACTCCTGAAATCATTATTGCACTATATGTTAACTTGGATGTAAATTAAAAAATAAATTAAAAATAAATAAATAAAATTAAGTTTCATTCCTGAGAAGACTTATCTTTTATATAAACAGCATACGTCTTATCTAGGTGCCATTATTTCTATAAAAATCTTGCCTATTAATCTTAACTAGAGATTCTAAACACACCCTTTTAATTCTTAGGCAGCTCAAATGTCACTGCCACTGAGGGATATTCCTGGGTCCCCCTGGGGAGAATGTATCTTACTATGTCCCCATTTTGTTCTGATCATACCTGTGTTGCAATACAGATCAGACTGCCTTGGAGTGATCTGTTGACATTTCTGTCTCCTCCTCCAGACTGTGAGCCCCTTATCTTATTCTCCCTGGAGTGACTTCCATAGAATAGATATAGAATAAATATTTGCTGAATGAATTCCAGTGTATAAATTTCAGAATGGAGGCTGATCAAATAAAATGGTATGATATGGAAGTCAAGAAATGGAGTAAGTGGGTACTAAGAAGGTGTATGTAAGTATTCATGAAAGATATTCATAGTACATATACATACCAATTATGAGTATTTTATAAAACAAAAAAGCTCTAGTTTTCAAAGACTGGTTTGGTGAACAGAGTCAGGGAACACTTTCTTGACTAGGCTTTTCAATATTAAGAATGTATTTCTGAGTTGTTCTGTTTCCTCTCTTTGTGAACATACGTTATACACACACACACACACACACACACACACACACACAAACACACACACTGAGGGGGTTACATGTTTCCTGAAGACAGTACACAAACGCCTTTATCCAACTTTTATTTTAGGGAAATATTGACAGCAACGAACTATTGAAGCCATAGCTCTAATATTCTGAAATAACAGAGCGTATAAATGGATTGAGTTTACATTAGGTCAATCTTTAGAACTGAACTTCCTGGCAGAAGAACTAAAGTTGCTTATTTCTATTAGATTCACTCTTTCCCAACCTAGTTACCTCTTTCCCCTGCTGTGAAGGTCTCTGTTTTTGAATTCTCTATTAAGTTTTTTAATAGACAATCTGCTTTAGCAGTTTGAGAAAAAAAGCTTAGCTTCCTTCCCCCACCCCTACCCTACAATGGCAGTTAAGCCTTCAACTTAATATGAAATCTAGTGGACACGTGTGCTTTTTCAGAATAAGAGAAAAGAAAAGAGAAGAAAAGAGAAAAGAAAAAAAGTTTTATTTTTCTAATTATTATCTACTTATCAGTTTTGGGTTAAGAATTCACTGGCCTTTGACATCAATGACTTCACTCATAAGAGGACTCTAAGACACACAACAGATGAACATAAGAGAAGGGAAGCAAAAATAATGTAAAAACAGGGAGGGGGACAAAACATAAGAGACTCTTAAATATGGAGAGCAAACACACGGTTACTGGAGGGGTTGTGGGAGGGGGGATGGGCTAAGAGGGTAAGGGGCATTAAGGAATCTATTCCTGAAATCATTATTGCACTATATGCTAACCAATTTAAAAAATAAAAAAATAATAATAAAATAAAAATAACTTAAAAAAATAATTCACTAGCCTTTGTGTCACCGTGAAAATTCAGTCTTAATTTTCCACATCCAGGCCTAAGATACAATCATTCCTTTTCAGTTAGCATTTATCTGCATCCACCTCAGATAAGTTGTTTACATCCAGTGTTGGACCACCCTTCACATTAAGTTTAAATAGGAAACATTTTTTTCTAATAAAGTAATCTGTATCCCATTTGTCTTCAGGAAACTGTAATAATTCAGCAATAGATGAAAATGTTTCAGAGCTGAGAAGGGCTTTGAAGCTGATGTTTTCCATTATCAGTTGCTTGTACTGGTAAATACATTAAAGGTCAGAAATGAAATGCCCACATCAACCACTAAGAAGTTGAAGGCTCTTGTCTATTATGAACGAACTGCTTTCAGCTTCTTTAAAAAAAAAGAAAATAGAGTTTTTGTTGTCCCCAACTCCCAGGAGGGCAACTATTGCGAAGGATGAAGTGCCTAGAAGATACCAGATTATATGAAAGGGAGGAAAGAAAGTGTTGGTTTTGTTTTCCTCCAAATACACCACAGAAATGAATTTTTTGTGTGTGCTCTATTTTTGTTCTCTGTGTTTATTTGAAAGTCTCTCGTAGCCCTCAATACTTAGAAAATCTCAAAGGCTTGTCATCTATTATAACATTTACGATTGAACACTCATTTCTTACTACATGTGTAGAACATCACATATGGTCACTGCCACTGCCACCTCACAAGCATTTTCAAGACCCCAGAGAATATCAGGGCCCAACTAACTACAGAAGCCAGACCCTAAGTCAAACCAGATTTCTGATTTGCAAAAATGGGCCTACTGAGGTGGAGGAAAAGAGAGAGCAAATGCTGCAATGCACCAATGGCAAGGAAAATTAGCGAATTAAGAGCGGTCTGCTGCCAAATACAGGACTTGCTGTGAGTCAGGGAGAACAGGAGCTGTTGGTTGAATCAGAGTAGCTGCCTCCCTGGACAGCTGAATTTCCAAGACAGTCCAACATTCAGCCAATCACCTGTTAAACATCTGGACTCTGCGAACCTAACATGGTGGAATCCCAGACGGGACTGCTAGTGATTTCTCAGGCTTTGGAATACCTAGCACTCCACCAGGACAACAATGGACTACTTAAAGAAATCAGGACATCTTTAGGATGGAGGTGGTAAGAAAGAGAAAAGTATAGTAATTCCTTTTTATTCTCCTTACATCAAGCCCTGCTGATTAGAGAATAAAACTTTCTAATGATCAATGATGTCATTTCCATGACAGAAACATCTTGAACTCTTCACCTAAATTGAGATACACTATTAAGGCAGACTTAGACTCACCTACACTGGTTATAAGAAATCAAGAACAATATACTTGAGCCCTTCCTCATGATCTCCAAAACTCAACATAATGAAGAACCATAATGCCATAGAATTGAAGCAGATATGCATCTATCAGGTAGATTTTAAATTTCTACAGGAATATTATACTTACCAGATGCTTACTCTATGCTCAGAATTATGTATACATGGCCAACCGAATTTACACACATCATCTAATTTAATCACTACAGCTATCTTATGAGGTAAATAAAATTATGAATCCAATTTCACAGATGAAAAACTTGAGGCTTAAAGAGTTTAAACAAACACACCTACCTGTTAATTGGAAGCCTGAGCTCTTAACTTCTATGCCATGCTAAGTACAAGTCACAACCTGTTCATTTCTCTAGCTTTTGACCCCTGGTGTCATAATGACAATTTCCAGGACTATGTGGCATACCTCAAGTGTCCAGTTTGTTCCAAACCTAAATACTGCCAGTAGTCCATCTGGCCACTATTGGGTCCACACACCAGCAGCCCCCACATTTATGGAGCTTCTGCTTCTGTCTAGACCAATGTCCTCTAAGCAGAGAATGCCTTGAATTCTTTCTGCAACAAAGCCATCACCCTTCACCCTCCAAAGAATCATGGAATTTGAAAATATCTTAACAGCTATATGAAAGTAATCCATAAAATTTAATTATGACTCATTTCATTTGCCTCTTAATGTATTTCTAAACTTTATTTCCCCTAAAAGTTGTAAAAAATAAATTATCAGTTTCTATCAGGAAAAAAAAAGCTTTTGGTAAACATACTACTTTTATTTTCATCATTAATATAATTCAAAGTGGTATAAAATATTTGAGCTATAGTACGATAGAAAAATTCTAATTTGCTAAAATTGTGAGTGGGCCCACAAGAACTATAAGGGCTGACCTCTTGATCCATGGAAGAAAAACAGGTTACAACTCACACGGTAGGATCATTACTGGCTGTAAAGTGGCAGGTTCTGTATATGATACAGACCTTCATTTGGAGACTTTATCACAATGCCTCAACATGCCCTCTGGATTTGCTTTAGTGTCAGGGTAACCTTCATTCTCTAAGTCACCTTTGCTTCAAGATCTTGTATTTGTCCTTCATTCTTTTTTTGGTCCATCTTAACCTTCATACAAGCAACAAATCTTATTATTTTTCTTTAAGTAGCTTTGTCTGGCAGGGCACAGGTCAGAGGCAGGTTGGTTGAAATGGACTAGTGAAGTCTTCTGGAGGTCTCTAAGGAAATCTTATCTGCTGAATTGAGTTAATGTCCACTTGTATTTTGGACATTTGCCCAGAAGCTAGTGGACAGCAGGGACTTTTAGAAGCAATACAATTCCCAAAAACATAAAGCAAAAAATAAAAGGCAATGTTTGGAGAACAAGGGCAACCATTAAAATGTATTGTGCTCTACCTAATACTTCAGAAAATATTTTCCCCATGTCCATTATTAATCAGCATTTTTTAAGGTTTAATTTTGATCATTCTTTTTTGCTGTAACACTGTATGCAATGAAACCATCCTTTGAGCTGGGGAATAGCTCCATGGTAACAGATTCTCAAACATCAGTACAGGATGAAGCTTTCAGTGTGTGATCACAGTTCAGAAGATGAGGAGGAGAAAATGAAATTCCATATTGGGTCTCTTTCCTTCCTTGGGATAACATCCTGAGAAAGAAGTCCACAATCTTATGAGGTAATTGGGAGTGGGGGAAAGGGAAATGATATCAAGTGACAGACCAAGCTTAAACTGTTAGTAAGCTCATTATGGAATTTCAAGGTATGAAATAAATCGTTTATTTTAGTTCCCTAAAGAGATGAAGAATTCATTTCCTATTCAACAGAGCAGAAAAGAATTCTCTACCTTGATGCCACACTTTCTAGCACATACTGAAGTAGATCCATTCATGCATTCATTCAAAATTCACTGGGTTCTTGCTATTCACAAGCAGGGCTCTGTGGTAGGCAGTGTGCTAGGGTCCACGGCCATGGGCATTCGCATGGTCAATTTCTATGAAAAACTAATGTACAGCATATCCAGACAATTGATTATTTGGATTGTTATTCAATGCTAAAAATAAATGAGCCATCAAGCCATGAAAAGACATAGAAAAGCTTTACTCAAATGAATATTGCTGAGTGTAAGAAGCCAATCTGAAAATGCTACACACCATATGATTCCAACTCCATGACATTCTGGAAAAGGCAAAACTATGGAGACAATAAAAATATCAAGGTTTCTGGGTGAGGGGGAAGATATGAATACATAGATCCGGAAGTATTTTCAGGGCAGTAAAAATACTCTGTATGATATTATAATGAGAAATATAGGCCATTATACATTTGTCCAAACCCACAGAATGCACAACACCAAGAGTGAACCGTAAGGTAAACTATGGACTGTGTGTATTGACGATATGACAATGTAGGTTCATCCTTAGTAAAAATGTACCATTTTGGTGAGTAATGTTGATAACAGGGAGGCTAGACTTATGTGGGGACAGGGAGTAAATGGAAAATCTCTCTATCTGTCAATTTTGCTGTAAACCTAAAAACTGCTCTGAAAAAAATTAAGTTCTTCAAAAAAATCAAAACATTTAAAAATGAGTATTAAAACATATTAAAAATGAGACACAGAATGAATTAAACATTCTCATTTAAAATAGCTGGCTGTTCTAGAAGCTGGACACCAAAGCTGTACCTGAACACTACTGATCAGGAAGGACATTCTCACTTCTCTGGTCATTGTTATGTAAACCTGACAAGCAACCCAGTCTTTATAAAACTTCATAATTTGCCTGCCGAGCTCAGCTAAGCAGGCAATGGAGTTGGAGTAAACGGATTTGGAGTCAATGGGTTTAAAGCAGGGGAATAGCAAAGTAAGGAAGTATCTTAAATAAGGGCCATTTTAAACTCTCATCATTGCTGCTGGACAGAAATCCTGCTTTAAAAAAAGCTAGGAATATTTTGTATTTTGCGTTTAGATAGTTTTTAGGTATATGGGTGCTTCCAAAGTGCTTCAGGGTGTTTAAAACCATTTGTTCTTCCAATCTTGTTTGCACTATTAATTTGGTTAATGGGTTAGTAATCCTTTCTTTAGGGAAAGCAGGAAAGTAAACTTCAGCCCAGCACTTTTCTAAATTATTACATCCTCTCAACAAATGGGGTACAGATTAATGAGGTTTTACTCAAAGCTTTGAATTCACAGGAGCCTTAAATGAAGCGACACATCCTTGTTTCCATTTAATGAAAACAACAATTGATAAATGTAAATCTGACCTGAATGCAGGGTAAAAGAACTGGATAACCATCTGCCAAGATTGAAATCACCTTCCAAGTGTATCTCCTGGCAAAATGAGAGGACTCTGACCACTCACTGACAACGCCAAATAGAAAATCATTTAGAGACAGGAAAAAAGTCACATACCCTCGCTTCCTGGGGCAACGAGGCTCATGATATCACATAAAAATGCGTAACCTTTCTGCATATGAACAATAATGAGAGTCTGATTTTGAGGTTTTTAGTTCATTTAATCATAAAACAACTCAAGGGCCTCTCCTCCTTCAAAATGCCAAATATTCCTATTTATTTCATCAAAAAGAAAATGAGTAGATGAGACGAATAGTTGCACAAAATATTTCTATCATATCAGCGGAACATGTTCAAGCTTTTACATAACTCATTGGTATTGGGAATTTTCCAGATAAGCCATAATTAATTTCAACAAAACTTGTGTAAAAATAATTGTGAACTTGCCAAATCAACAAACGTGTATTTTGAAATGATTGTTCATAAAGTAGCACTTAATTACGATAATAAAAAATTCAAACGTAGGAGAAATGAGTATGTCAGTGAAAGAGAGTTATGACCCCAAAGAGGGAAAATAAGCATCTAGCTTTTGTGTGTGTGTATTGCTAAATTACTTGAGAAGAAAATGTTAGTATTTAAATAGAGCATCACTACCCTTGAACACAGTACTCGTAAATCCATCAAACTGAAAATAAATGCTACTATTCTTTTACTTCTAATCTTCTAGGCAACCAAGCTGTTATTAAAAATATTATAGGGGTGCCTGGGTGGATCAGTCAGTTAGGTATCAGATCATGATCTCACAGTCTGTGGGTTTGGGCTCCGTGTTGGGCTCTGTGCCGACAGCTCAGAGCCTGGAGCCTGCTTCAGGCTCTGTGTCTCCCTCTGTCTCTGCCCCTCCCCTGCTCATGCTCTGTCTCTGTCTCTCTCAAAAATAAACATTAAAAAATTAAATGTGTTACAAACTGGTTAATAACTTTGTAGTTTCTTATGTTAATCCAAGGTGACAAAGGGAGGGGCTACTGAAATCCTTACCACTCTAGTAAAAGGCTCAAACTGCAATTTTTTCATCTGTCAAATGAAGAAATATTGCTAACCTAGATATTATTTATATTGGTTTATTCTTAGTCAGCAATTGGAAAGAAAAAAAGATTAGCGTTTGTAATACAACACAATGTCAAGGTACAAGATAGTTCCTATACTTGACGGTCCATAATTACAATGCAAAACTATGTAAAATAAGAGGAATGGTTTTCTTTTCCCTTCATAAAGTATTATATGCCCATAGTAAATCAGATTGCTAAGGTTAATGATGAATAGAAGTTTCTAACCATAAACATTATCATAGGAAATTAAGTATCTATAGATGAGAATGATAGGCATATTTATAACTCTGAAGAGAAGGCAAGATTACTAATGAGAACCCAGGTTTGCAAAAATTGTGGGTAGGCTGCAGCAGTTATTATGACTCTAAGTATATGCCCATTAAAAATGAGGTGGGGGCGTCAGTATGGATGGAGAAGAATGTTCAATATTTTTCAAATGATTTCCTCAACATGACATTACCATAATCACTTTATATTTAAGATTTTAAATTCAGCACATACTACTTTGCCTATAATTAGGGTATGTTGCCACTAGATGGAAGTAATGGTTAGGTCATAACAACTAGGGATAAAATTCATTCAAGAAATCTTTAAAGTACCAACTAACATTATATACATTATACTTGTATATATAAATGTCCTTACACTATTGAAAGTTTAGTTGTTGTTTTTTTAATGTTTTATTTATTTTTGACACAGAGAGAGACAGAGCATGAGCGGGGGAGGGGAAGAGAGAGAGGGAGACACAGAATCCAAAGCAGGCTCCAGGCTCTGAGCTGTCAGCACAGAGCCAGAAGTGGGGCTTGAACCCATGAACCGTGAGATCATGACTTGAGCCGAAGTTGGCTGCTTAACCAATTGAGCCACCCAGGGGCCCCTGGAATGTTCAGTTTTTAAATAAATCCTACATGACAGCTAAGCTTTATTAAGATAACAAATTACATAGAACTAGAGAACATTTTTTTTAAATACTGAGATTTGCCTGTATTGTTACGGAATTAATCAATCTCTCCTAATTTTTATGCATTAATCCGATCTCTAAACATTTTTATACATTAATGAGAACATCTGGGACTCCAGGGTATTTTGGGGTCAGAGCTATTTTTTTCAATAATATTCTATTTATTTGAACTATTTTCCATTTTACATACAGGATACTTATGCTGCCAAAATCGCTACCATTAATTGCTAGCATTAAGCCCCTTAAAAGGAGGGGCTTTAGTTTATAGTTTGTCTTTTTAGGAAATTTAAATGTTTATTTTTAAAATGTTTTGATATTTGTGGCACCTGGGTGGCTCAGTCAGTGAGCATCAGACTTCAGCTCAGGTCATGATCTCATGGCTTGTGGATTCAAGTCCTGCATCAGGCTCTGTGCTGACAGCTTCAGATTCTGTGTCTCCCTCTCTCTCTGCCCCTTTCCGGCTCACTCTCTCTCAAAAATAAACATTAAAAGAATTTAAAAAAAAATTGTGATATTTGATAGATCACTTAATTGTATATTTAATATGGAGAACAATAAAAAGATACCCAAGGCCTCATCATTCTATATCAGAATTAGGTAACGGCAAATATCATTTAGGCTTCATCCTGATTCCATTCTCTGTGGTACTTCCAGGAGATAACCCCATCTCCAGCCTTTTGTGTTTATCATTTTCTTGATTTATTTTTAAAAATCTAATTTATTTTAATATTTTTGGGAGAAAGAGTGTGAGCAAGCAGGGGAGAGGGACAGAGAGAGAGAGAGAGAGAGAGAGAGAGAGAAAGTGAGAGACAGAGAGAGAATTTCAAGCTGGCTCCACAATAAGTGAGCTGCCCAACAACTCTGGCTCCATTCCATGACCCTGGGATCATGATCTGAACCAAAATCAAGAGTTGGGTTCTCAACCAACTAAGCCACCCAAGTGCCCATAATTTATTTTAATTGCTGATAGATTCAGATTCCTTTCTAGTATCTTTGCGTGTATGTGCCTGTGGGCGGACAACAGGGACATGGATGCACTTTAAATCTATTCCACCTTTTCTTTTTCTCCTTCACTTTAAATTTCACTTTTTGCTTGACTAGTTTGACAGTTCCCATTCTATATATTATCCTTTAGTGACTTTCCTAAAAATTTCAATGCTTATTTTATTAATATCTTCCTTCCCAATTATTTTTTATTGTTTAGTCTAATACCTCTATTACTATGAGATCCGAAGTGATGGCAACAGATATCCTGATCTTCTTTCTGATTGTAAAAGGAAAGTTTTCTAACTTTTTACCTTAAAATGGTATTTGTGGTTGGCTTTTAGTAGATACATTTTAGTAGGACAGCTGAGTCCCCTTCTATTCTTAGTTTGCTTGGGGATTTTTACAATAATAAATGAAGGTCAAATATTATCAAACATTTACTTCATCTAGTGAGATGATTATATCCTTTTCTCCCTTAATCTGTTAATATGAGTGAACTAGATTTTATGTTTTCTAATATTCAACCCTGCACATATGTAAAATAAACCCTCTTGGTCATATAGATTATTTTTTATATGTTGTTGGACTAGGTTTACTCATATTTATAGAATCTCCCAATATGTTTATGAATTTTTTAACTGCTGGAAATTTTTCATTTTCTTCTAAGTATAGAAGGCATTAAAAATAACTTTTGGTGCACTTTTTCTGTATCTAGTTATACTGCTATAGATGCCTTTTAGAACTTAAAGGGTTTCCTATATTTCTAGAAGCAAAACTCAGGGAGGTCCCTTCCCTTCCTTTTATTTCCCTTCCCTCTCCTCCCCTCCCCTCCCCTTCAGGGAGGGTGTTGTTTAACTTCTGGCTTTTCTGCTCTTCCTACAAAATTTATACAGCAATTATAGTCATAAGATTGTAAAGTAAAACTCCATCATTATTATTTGGTAAAAAGAAATACTCCATTCAGTGTAGCATCCTTTCAGAAGTGTAGACAAAAATGTCAATGGTCATTTCCCCAAGTTCTTTTTTTTTTCTTTATTTTTGGGGAGGGGTGTTGGAGAAGTGACTATGTTGTAACAACGTCAAAACAGCTAAATTTACTACAAAAAGCAAAGTTAGTTAAATCTAGACCTTCCTTCCTCCTAATTACTCTAATTCACTGTGAAGGAAGGCCACAAGGGGACCCATCATTTTGGGGCAGAACTAGGACTTACCTGGATGTCTTTAAAAGACCTAACCTGTTCCTTTGAGAAGAGCCTTTGGTGCAAAGTTGACTAGGATGACATCTGGCTGAAAAGGTGGAACTTTTCCAAGAAAAGGCCTTATTTAAGGTAAGTTTAGAAGTAATACAGACAGTTTATAGAGGGCTGAATGTCACAAAGAATGTTTATTTAACCTTAGCAACATACTTTAGGGAGCACTTTCCACGTGTCCGCTACTTTGGAAAGCTCTCCTCCCGTATTATCTTCTGTAATCTTCACAACAACATAGGAGGCAGCTGATGTTATCAGACCCATTTTTAAGGACAAGCAACAGAGGGTTGGAAGTCATGCAACTTGCCCCCAACAACCGAGATTGAAGGTAGAAGACCCTAGACTTGAAATCAAGCATTTTGTGTCTAAAGGTCATGTTCATTCCTCTGAAGTCAGCACTTGTGAACTGGGAATCATTGCGATTTTCTAATATTTTCCCCAGCAAGAAACAGCAGCTAAATACGTGTGAATACAGGGCTGTGCACCATGTCTAATCATCTCACTCAATCTTTCCTGCATCAGGTGGTCTATTCTACCTGTCGTGAGACGAGCTTAACATGCAGTTCTCCCATACACTTGTTCACTTCATCTTGGTCTTGTTTTTATAACTGAACAGCCTCAAACCTTCCTTTTGCATCTTCCATCAAGCTACTTTCAGTTTTCCTTCAACACTAAATCCTGTATTTACTCTAACATTCGCCTACCTATTAAATAGGAATTTAAACATGTCTTTTCAAAGAAGCTAGTATTTTTATTAGGTTTTTTTCACAATTGTTTTCGCAAGTGCTCTGGTTGCAAAGTTGCGTAAGTTTTCATTGGTCTTCCTCAAGCCTATTCCCCTCCCCCCCCCAAAACTTGGGTACTTTCAGAGTATAGTTTTGCAGATTGTGAGTATTTTCAGGACCACATGTATCAGGTTAAAGCATAAATTCTATGTTATTGCACTATAGTTTATCTGCCATATTATTCTTGGTTCTTATGACTTTATTAAATACTAGAATTTGTTGTGACTATATTGACGATTGAGTTATCTACAAATAGAATAAATTAGACATTTCCAAATAACATAGAGATCATATAAATGGATTAGTTAAACACGAGCTAAATATAGGCTATTTCCAATTATTTTCTGGCTCTTAATAAACTTATATTTGACTCAAATTCTTAAGGGCTTTTAACTTGTCAAGTATTAGTGAAACAATATAAATGTATGTGACCTAGAAAAATAGTTTTTCATTTCCTATTAGAGAATAAGAGATTTTCATGGTGGGGATGAGGATAGGGAATGAAATCACATTAACTTATCATTTTTTAATCCCTTTTGAACTATGTTTCCCTTATGAAAAGTGATAATTTACATTTGTTCAAACTTTTTATTTCTTCAAGAGAAAATGCTTAATTCTTGGCTTTTGAGTCTTCTATAAAGAAGACAGAATCATAACTAATTAGAAATTCTGATGAATTCAGAGAAATTATAATCAGAAACTTCAGGCAATAAGTATTCAGAGGGTAGGACCTGGTGTTTGAGTTCCCGGTGTTTCTGATGAAGCTTCTAGCAGTTTTCATGCTTAATTGGGCCATTGGACCCTGTCTATGTGAGGGGAGGAAAACAAGGTCCTGCTTGTTTGGCATTTAAAATTACTTGATTAATGATTACCTGGAAGCATTAACTTACAGTCATTATAATGCTATCAGTATTTCCTGTTTGTGTGTGTGTGTGTGTGTGCGCGCTAATATTTATTTTCCAAGATGCAAAACTGACCTTTAAGTCTGTCATATAATTTATTTATCCTATTAAGCCATATTGTTGTTGCTTCTCAGTCAGGCAGAATTACCCTCAATATAACCTTACCTACTACAGAACTAGTTTACCTGTTTTATTTAGCAAAGCCAAAAATATAAACCAGAGACACAAGTAGACAGAAACAGAAAGAGGCTTCACACAAGGGAGGAATTACATCCTCATACCCAAATTTTCTAATTACTTTATCTTCAGTATGGGTTTAAACATTTAAAAAAACAACAACTTGATTTTAAATTCATATATGTAACTCGGATTTCAGCCCTAACCCTTCCTGGTCTCATTCTTTCCACCCTCTCCCCCAGGAGGATTTCACCCAGGTTCACGGCTTCATTTACCATCCATCTGCTGAGGATTATCATTTCCAGATCTTCTGTGCATACTTCTCTCTTTACTCAGATACACAAGAAAAACACCTGGATATCACCTTGACTTCCTTTTCTCCTTCATATGTGTATACCATTTATCATCAAGTTCAGTGTATTCTGTTTCTATCTCACTCTTTCCAATGTCATTTCCTGCTCCAGGTCAACATTTGGGGTGGGGATAGAGGCAGCATCACCTCAACAGTTTCCTAACTAGTCTTTCTGCTTCCACCAAGCCCCAAACTCATGCTTTATAATACTGCAAGGATGATTTTCCTTAAGCACAAACTTCTGATAATATCCCTGCTGTGCTTAAAACTCAGCGCTTTCTGTGCAAAGCCTAAGCATCCTATTTAAGATATTTTATGGAGGTGATCTCTTCTTCTTCTCCTTTTAGCATGTGCCTAGAACTGTTTGAGATACTGAGAATACATCAATAATTGGTGTACAGGGTCCCTGCCCAGCAGGACTTACCATTAGGGGAGAGAGGTAGAAAACAAACAGATGAGCACATACTTACCAATTTCAGGACTGATAGGTGCTATGGATAAGAAGAAATGATGCAGAGCGACTTGAAATACTCCTTTAATTAAAAGTGGTTGGAGAAGTCCTCAAGGAAGGGACGGCATGTGAGTGCAACCTTGACTAATAAGCAGAAATGTGTAAAAACCAGAGGAAACCTGAATCTAAACACTCTGGGCCTTGAAGGAGCTTAATATGTTTAAGGCACAGGACGAAGAATAAAAGACAGATCAGACCAAAGAAGATGAGGCCAGTGTTGAAAGGGGACCAGTTACAAAGGGCTCTGCAGGCCATTAAACAGAGTTTCAGTTATGTTCTGCTCACAGTGGGAAGACACTAGAGGGGTTTAAGTAGAAAGAGGAGTAACGTGACTTACAACATTAAAGGCTCTCCTCATCTATACACCAACTTAAAAGACATTGGTGAAAGACATTGAAGAAAACACAAATAAATGGAAAGATACCTTGTGTTCATGGATTAGAAGTTAACATTGTTACAGTATACATACTACTCAAAGCCATACATAGATTCAATGAAATATTTATCAATATGCTAAGGGCTTTTTTCACAGAAATAGAAAGAACAATCCTAAAATTTGTCTCGAATCATAAAAGACTCCGAACAGCCAAAGCAATCTTGGAAAGAACAAAGCTGGAGGTAACACTGTCTTTCATCTGTCTCTTACAGTTTTCAGTGTATAGGTCTTTCACCTGCTTGATTCATTTATTCCTGGATGTTTTATTCTTTCTGATGCACCTGTAAATTGGATTTTTTCTTAATTTCTCTGACAGCCTATTCAATAAATGGTAATGAGAAAACTGGTCAGTTACAAGCAAAAGACTAAAACTAGATCACTATCTTATACCATACACAAAAACTAACTCAAACAGATTAAAGACATGATTGCAAGAACTCAAACTGTAAAATTCCTAGAAGAAAACATAGATGGTAGGGTCCCTGGCATCAGTCTTAGGGTTGTTTTTGTGTCAAAGTCCAAAGGGGAGGAAGGGGGAAACAAAACAAGTGGGACTACATCAAACTTAAAAGTTTTGACACAAAAAAAGAAATCATCATCAAGACAAAAAGGCAATGTATTGAATGGGAAACGGTATTTGCAAACCATATATCTGATAAGGGGTTAATATCCAAAACATATAAAGAATTTATGGAACTCAACAACAACAAAAACCAACCTGATTAAAATTGGCAGAGGATCTGAATATACACTTTTCCAAAGACATGCAGATGACCAACAGGCACATGAGAAGATAGTCAACATCAATAGTCATTAGGGAAATGCAAATCAAAATCACCATGTGTTATCATGTAACACCTATTAGGCTATTATCAAACACACAAGAAATAACAAGTATAGGAGAGGATGTGTTGTAAAAGGAACACTCATACATTGTTGGTGAGAATGCAAATTGTAGCAGCTATTATGGAAAACAGCATGGAGATTCCTCAAAAAATTAGGAATGGAACTACCATATGATCCAGCAATTCTACTACTGGGTATTTATGCAAAAAAAACAAAAATACTAATTTGAAAAGATGAATGCACCCCTATGTTCACTGATGCATTATTTACAACAAACAAGATATGGAAACAAACTAAATGTGTACAAAAGAATGAATAAAGATGTGATGTGTACACACACACACACACACACACACACACACACACAGAATACTACTCGACCATTAAAAAGAATGAAATCTTGCTATTTGCAAAACACGGATGGATCTTGAGGGTATTATGCTAAGTGAAGTAAGTCAGAAGGAGAAAGACAAAGACCATGGGATTGCAAGCATATATAGAATCTTTAAAAAAAAAAAATGAACAAAGTGAAATAAAACCACACCTTCAGACACAGAAAACAGATCCCAGAGGGGAAAAAGGAGGCGGAGTGAGCAAAAGGGACAAAGGAAGTAAATTGGAAGGTAAGGGAAGATAACTACACTTCTGGGGGCAATCACTTTGTATTATATATAGATGTTGAATTATAATGTTGTACACTTGAACCTTACATATATGAAAAAAAACCTGGGGGTATCTTGATTTCAATTTATATTACAAAGCTATAGTAATCAAAACAGTATATTGGTATAAAAACAGACATACAGACCAATGGAACAGAATTGAGAGCCCAGAAATAAACCCATGCATACATGGTCAGCATGATAGGGGAGCCAAGAATACTCAATAGGGAAAGAATTTTCTTTTCAATAAGTAGTGTTGGGAAAATTGGATGTCCACATGCAAAAGAATGAAACTGGACCCCCATCTTACACAACACACAAAAATAGATCAAAGTGGATTAAAGACTTAAATATAAGACCTGAAACTATGAAAGTCCTAGAAGAAAACATAGGGGAAAAGCTCCTTGCGTTGGCACGATGTTTTGGATGTGACATCCAAGGCACAAGCAACAGAAACAAATATCAGTAAGTGGGAGTACATCCAACTAAAAAGTTTCTGCATAAAGAAGCAGTCAAGAACACTGAAAAGGCAATCAATAGGAGAAAGTATTTGCAAACCATAAATATGATAAAGGATTACTATGCAAAATATATAAGGAACTCAGACAATTTAATAGCAAAAAAAAAAAAAATCTGATTATAAAATGAGCAGAGGACTGGGGCGCCTGGGTGGCTCAGTCGGTTAAGCGTCCGACTTCAGCTCAGGTCACGATCTCGCGGTCCGTGAGTTCGAGCCCCGCATCGGGCTCTGGGCTGATGGCCCAGAGCCTGGAGCCTGCTTCTGATTCTGTGTCTCCCTCTCTCTCTGCCCCTCCCCCATTCATGCTCTGTCTCTCTCTGTCTCAAAAATAAATTTAAAAAAAAACGTTAAAAAAATTTAATAAAAAAAAATTAAAAAAATAAAAAAATAAATGAGCAGAGGACTTGACCAGACATTTTCCAAAGAAGACAAACAAATGGCCAACAGGTACATGTTAAGACACTCAACATCAGTAAACATCAGGGAAATGCAAATCACAACCACAGCTGAGATATCATCTCACATCTGATAGAATGACTATTATTTAGGAAAAAAAAACAAAACCAAAAAAACACTAAGAGATTTGTGCAGGCAAAGATGTAGAGAAAATAAAACACTGCACAGTTGATAGGAATGTAGAGTGGTAAAGTCACAATGGAAAACAGTTTGGAGGTTCCTAGAAAAATTAAAAGTAGAATGATCCAGCAATCCTACTTCTGGATGTATACCTGAGAAACATGAAATCACTATCTCAAGGACGTATCTACACTCCCATGTTCACTGCAGCATTATTCTTAATAGCCAAAACATGATACAACCTAAGTGTTCATCGATGGATGAACGGATAAAGAAAATGTGGTATTTATACCCAATGGAATAAAAAAAGTCATAAAAAGGAGGAAACCTATCACTTGTAATTACATGGATGGACTTTGAGGGCATTATGCTAAGTGAGCTATGTCAGAGAAGGAAAAAGGCTGTATGCTGTTACTCGTGGCATCTAAAAAGATTGAACTTACAAAAATGATATTGTGAATGTTAAGAGGCAGGAGAATTGGGGAAATGTTGGTAAAAGGATACAAACTTTCCATTATAAACTAAGTTCTGAGAATCTAATGCACATAGTTAACCATACTGTCTCATATGCATTAAAGTTTCTATGAGAGTAGATCTTAAGTATTTTCCACAGCAACAACAAAATGGTAGCTTTGTGAGGTAAAGGCTATATTACACAACCTCATTGTAGTAAATATTTCACAATATATACATGTATCAAATCATCACATTATATACTTTACTCTTACACAATGCATATCTCTTACACAGCATATCTCGACAAACTTGGAAAAATAGGGATGCCTGGGTGGCTTAGTTGGTTAAGCATTCTGCTGAGGTTCAGGTCATGATCTCATGGGTTCATGAGTTTGAGTCCTGCATTGGGCTCTGTGCTGACAGATCAGAGCCTGAAGCCTGTTTCTGATTCTGTCTATCCCAATCTCTGTGCCCCTCCCCTGCTCACACTCTCTAAAATTAAAAAAAAAAAAAACTTGGAAAAATATAGGTTTAAAAAAACCTCCCTTGTGTCCTCTTCACTTTCTTCTGTCTCACGCTATGCTATAGCCATACTGAACTACTACTTTTGGCCCCTGAGAGATGCATACTGTCTCTCTGGGCTTGTGCACATGTTTTTTCTTCTGCCTGGAATATTTTCAATGACATATCCTTCCCTCCCTTCTAGCTTCCACTTACCCTTTGGATCTCTCAATCAGGTAATATTGTCTGGAGAAAGCCTTTTCTCCCTTCCAAACTAAGATAGGTATCCTTCCTTCTGTTTTCCAGCTATAGCATCCTACCAGTTACTGCAACATGATGAGTTGTCTATGTCCCTCACCAGATCATCAGCTTTTTGAAAACATGCATGGCTGAGTTGATTCCTGTTCATCTGGTGTGAGCATAGAGCCCCAATGTAGAGCAGACATTTGAAATACATTTTCTGAATAAAGTAAGTATTCAGTAATCCCGAAAAAATTCCCTAACAGTAGAGATAGATGGCTTTATGGAAACAAACACAGAAGTAGGTATGATGAAAGTTTTTCAAAGAAAATAAAAGAGTATGTTCCTAAAATCCATATAAATGTCTTAGTACCTCTTTGTCTGATATCAGAAGTTCCTAAGTACTTTGATCCCTCTGGTCCAATCTTTTGAATGCATTTTCTTTTTCTCAGCAAGCACTTCTAAAGACCAACTGAATTCTTCTACTCTTTTCTGCTATTTTTCTAATTATCTTTTCATTGCAGGTGTTATTTTCTTTACCTTCTTAGACTACTACCCACTCTTCCCTGGTTGTATTTCATATTTCATGCCCAGACTCTTTGGCTCATCAATTTCCACATTCACTTCTGGGCCATTTTGTATTCATCTAGCATAACAGAAATTACTTCTTGCACAGAAAAGACACACACTGCTCTATACCACCACCTATTTGCATATAGGCTTGTAAGTTAGGAGTTGGATAATTCCTAATTATTCTGGGATTAATTTCCCAATTGATAGATTACCTAGGTCTCCCCCTTCATTCTCCTACTGTCCTTCTCTTGGCCACAGCGTTATTTTCACTAGATTATATGCAGAGATGAAGGGCAGCAATGAAATGCAAATTAATCAATTATGGTCATTGTGAGCAGCTCTCATAAAAAGATTTGATGGAAGACAAGGTTGAAATTATTGGCTCAATTGAGAATCATAAACTGTCCATGAATGTCACTTATCCATGCTATTTCTAGTTACCATTTAGTATGGATAATTGGAAAGAAAATAGAAAGAGAAAAAAAAACAAAAGATAGTGATAAATGAAAAGTAGGAACAAACAGAATTAAGAGATAGAAGTTATCCTACAATATGGCTCATCCAAACACTGAGTGCAGGCTACCCTGGATTTGAAGCAGTTTCCACTGACTGTGTCTCCTGGTGGGGAAACACTTTCAATCTGCAGATAAGCATGCATATGATTGACTATTAAGAACACCATAGACTTAAAAACCAAGTGGTTGACTATCTGAACTGTTCTGTTTTACAATGGTCTTCTTGATTCAAGTAGGTATGAGTCACTGCAGAGTTCCCAGCCCCCATACACTCACACATACAGACCCACAGACATACACACACGACTCGATGGCATAAAGTTAGTTCTTTCCTAATCTCATAGGGACCTAGAGGGTCCAATTTTTAAGAAAACAAGCTCAAGAAAAAACTACTAGTGCTCTGAAATCTAAGGCACTTAAGTAAAGCAATTACTAACCTTTTTCTGTGAAAAACTCAGGGGAGGGAGGTTCTCATCCTCAATTCCCTGATAGTGACTGTGAAGCCATCTGCATTTATGCAGGGTCATTCTTGCAAAAATGCAGTCCTCTGTGGGCAATGTGCCCCTCAATATAATGGCACTCATTAGTGAATGTACAAACATTTCTGTGAATATATTAAAAGGTTTAAGAGAAATTAGCCTTTGTTTATAATTAGAAAACATCAGTGAAAATGTATTTTATTTCATCAACTTTCCTGAATACATTAAAACTAACAATGAAATAACCTCTATCCCACCTCCCAAACTTCTTCATAGAGATACAAATCCTTGCATTGTCATGCACTGTCTTGTTCCTGTCAATATCCTTTTGATATCTGGTGGTGGTAGATTTTTTTGGTTATTTTTATATATACAATATGTCAAATGTTCCTTTGGAGCTGTTCTGCACCTTCATAGGAAGATATTAAAGGTTGTACTATTGTTCATATTTGTGTAATTATTATATTAGCGATAAACAGAAAAAGACAACTGTTCGGTGAAAGAGGTTACCGGAATGTTGTGTTATCAGGTAGATGTAGCATTATTGGAATATCTGATTGTCTATACGACATTCTAGGAAGATCGGGGACTCCTGTGCAGCACATAGCACTTTATGGTAAAAAGAGTATCCCTCTGGCCAATTCACCATGTAATTAATATGTCTCCCACAGAACCAATTTGTTCCGGTGGCACTTAAATGGCACTCGCTCCATGGGCCTGTGCTGTACTCATAGGGTTCATACCCAGAATTGGCTTAACCATCAAGGCCTGAGCAGGAGACTGAATGTGGATGTTAAGAAGGAAAAGAAAACATGTGACAATGGACAGTGAAATTTAATCTTTGAAGGATCCTAATAGTAAATACCTGGAATTTCCGCAAAGAAGGAATAGTGGTTTTGTAATTTTTGTGGCAAAATTACCTCAAGTTAGGAGGTGAGACTAGGTCAAGAAAGCCACTTGGGATTGAGATACTGTAGGAAAATCTCACTAAGTAAGATCTGGCAAAGCATTAGTTTAATGTTAGGAAGGAGGATGAAGAAGTTGCCCAGGGCCTTCTTGCTATACCTTTGAGAAGTACTGAGGAAAAAACAAGGTATCTTAACAGGAGAAGACCAGGCTACTGTAAATGGAAAGGCCTAGGAAAGGAAGAATTAGTACAGCAGAATGGTGAAAAGCAGGGCCACCAGACTGCCTGACACCAGCTCAGCCACTTATTAGCTATGTGCCTTCAGGCAAATTATTTAACCTAATAGGGTTTCAGTTTCCTTGTGGATGATGATCAGGCTTTAATCATCAGTGTTAAGGGGAAGACAGTGGTTCTGGTTCACCGAGGTGATACAAAATGAAACAAATCCTGCCTAGTGCTCCTGAGATGTTCTGCTTTGGGACTTGGCTCAGCCTACCAACTGGGAATGGTGACTCCTACATGCTGCAGGAATTTGCGTAGTATTTACAGGGCACATGGGCCCATGTCTGAGAGTGATGCCAGAGTACCGCCTTCTTTCTTATAATCCTACCCACTCTGGCATTTGGTCATATGATTCGGCTCCTGCCTTCTGGATCCCTGAGGACTGTTTCAATCAAACACAGACAGCCACCCACTTCTCTTGACCCACAGCTGCTGCACAGCTCATGGTTCCATAATCTTACCTCCATGGTGGCCACGGACAGCTTGGATGGGGGCTGGGAGCCCCTCAATGAATGTGATGCTGCAAAATCTGCAGATTCACTCTCAAAGGGAATGATGCTGTTCTATCACTTGTGAGTGTCACTGGAGGGGGTATTTTTTCCCCAGAATTCTTGGCTTTGGACAAAGGTCACCAAGGCCCATTTCTATTCAACAGCCAGGGCCTCCTGACTGCTGCAGGATGGGACCAAGTTAGTGTTGACTCCCTTTCAAGTCATGTGGAAGCACAAGCAAACCCTGGAGTACAGAACATCAGGAAGGAAAAACTTGGACTTCCGGTCTGCACACTGTTACTAGAAGAAGGCCTCAAGCACTGCATTCCATGGACTACCTGCAGTAAATTACTTGTACTCTGAATTGTGTAGAGCAAAACCTCAGTCAAAACAGGAAGCACTCTCTGCCATCCTCATTTCTTTTTCCCTTTGTCCTTTCAAATGTGTGCCACTCTTTGAAAATATTTTTTTAATGTTTATTTTTGAGAGACAGAGACAGAGAGAGACAGAGAGAGGGAGAGAGAGAATGAATGAATGGGGAAAGGGCAGAGAGAAAGAGGGAGAGAGGATGTGAAGCAAGCTCCGCATTGTCACCACAGAGCCCAAAGCAAGGCTTGAACTCAAACCATGAGATCATGACCTGAGCCGAAGCTGGATGCTTAACTGAGCCAACCAGGCACCCCAAAATATGTGCAACTCTTAAAGTAATTACAAACATGGAATTTAAGAAAGTAATTAATGTAACATTTATGTATGTGCATACATACATATACACACATAGAGGTATACACATATATGTACACACATATACATGTACATATGAACAGGTACGCATGTGTATACATATTCCCAAGGTGATATAGAAATTCCAAATAACAATACCTAAAAAGGTTCCTGGTCATCTTGGAGCAAGGTCTTATAAGAGTCTATCAAAGCAGAAAAATTGGTATTATTAGTTTAGTCAGTATATGCTAGAAAACCAAGGATTTTCAACTGTATAAACAAATGCAATATTGAACTTTTCAATATTTCAGGGTCTCTATACTGACAAAATGTTCACAACCTGCCTAGGGCTATAATCTTGCAACTGCTTTAAGCAAAGAGCACTAAATCTACCTCGTAATTGGCTGAAACACAGAGCAAATTCAGGTGTTTCAGGAAACGGTAAAAATGATTCATTAGATCACTCTTATCTGAAGACATTGTGAACCAGCATCTCAACCTAATATTATGAAACACTTTACATTAGGGGTCCTGTCTATAAGGTTAGAAAATCACTCATTAAGTGTCAGGTGGAGAAATACATCAAATTTGGAAATTTGGCCAAATGCTGCTTTATAACATATATATGTAAGAACAATTTTCGTTAGACTGTATTTCCCAAAGAGCTACAAATATAAAAACAATAACCACAACAAAACAGCTATGCTAATGTTATTATACCAGCTGACCAGCTTGTTCAGAAGCATTTCTAGCAAGTTGGCCATCTGAACTAGAAATCATAGGTTAGACTGAACAGCATAACCAAATCACTCATTTCACTTGGGGGATTAGATGGTCCTGGAGGGCAATCAAACTCAAAGGCAATTGAACAGCCTGCTTTTAAATGTATAGATATATTTTTTAAAGTTTCTGCCCTAGTATCCTTTAAGCTCTTTTGCACTAGTTCCAAACCGTAACATTGGGGGAAAGAATTTGAAAAAATAATTATGGAATTAGCCATTTCAAAAGGATAGTATTGAAAATGGACCCGTTTACTTTATCTATAGAAATGAAATTACTTCCTTCTTGTCTTTGCTGTTACTGTTTGAAATGCTAATATTCAGCAATGCGTTGGGAAGGGAGCAGGATGAAAAACTGTATGTGTGCCATATGAAGATATGATCTAGTGTTTTTGTAGGTTCATCAAATTTGCAAACAACTAGTCCACATAATTGTGGAAAACATTTTACAAGGGGAAAGAAAATAAACTCAGCGATTTATCAATCTCAGTTACACAAAGTTTGATCATGCTTCATGGTTGGATGGTAGTTGAAATTGTTCTTCAGAACTACTACCCTCACCAAACAAGGATGGGAAGGGCAAAATTCACACCTGAACATATCACTAAGTGAATATCACCACCTACTGCACTCAGCCCTGGTGCAAATGGTCATCTATAAAAATATTACTTTATCTCTAAAGGTAATTACTTTTATCTAGATACAAACCAAAATCCATTTACTATATCAAAATAATTTAAATCTTATTTTAAAACTATTATATTCAACTTAAATATATGCATATATACATATACATACATATTTCAAAAATACATTTTATCCTTTTGAAAAAAATTATTTACTTATTTTGAGCGAGGGCACAAGTGGAGGAGGGGCAGAGAGAGACAGGGAGAGAGAATCCCCAGCAGGCAGGGCTCAATCCTACAAACCATGGTGATAATGACCTGAGCTAAAATCAAGAGTCAGATGCTTTACTGACAGCCACCCAGGTACCCCAGAAAGCACATTTAAAAATATTTTAATGTTATTTTTGAGAGAAAGAGAGAGACAGACAAAGTGTGATCAGATGATGGGGCAGAGAGAGGGAAACAGAATCTGAAGCAGGCTCTAGGCTCAGAGCTGTCAGCACAGAGCCCAATGCGGGGCCCAAATCCACAAACCCCAAGATCAAGACCTGAGCAGAAGTTGGACGCTTAACTGACTGAGCCACCCAGGTGCCCCTACATTTTAAATTATAAACCAAAACCTCTAAGTGTCAAAAAGAATAGCAAAATGGTTAAACAAATCAACATAAAGCCATAGGATAGAATATTATGCAGCCAAAAAAATCATACCTTTAATGATTATTTAGTGATATAGGAAGATGTTCACAGCAGGTGGAATGGAAGATATCAAACTTCATATACTGTACTGAAATTTTAATATTTATTTATTCATTTATTTTTGAGAGAGAGAGAGAGCACAATGGGGGAGGGACAGCGAGAGAGTGGGAGACACAGAATCTGAAGCAAGCTCCAGGCTTTGACCTGTTAGTTCAGAGCCTGACATGGGGCTTGAACCCACCAACCATGAGATCATGACCTGAGCCAAAACTGTACACTTAACTCACTGAGTCACCCAGTCTGTCCTATACCTTATTGTAATTTTTAAGTAACAAAATGTGTATATAGCAATACTAGCAGGCAGCATTAACATCAAGCATTAATCATCTCTGTAGTGAGAGATCTCTTGTAATTTTCTTACAAGAAAGTGTGTGTGTGTGTGTATGGTTCTCATCTAACATTAGCTGATATTTGTAGCTAACAGTGCAATCAGTTTCAAAAATAGAACTGACTGTAGGTTGAATTCATTGCTGAAAGTAATGTCACCTGAAATTCAAACATTCTATTTAAATTCCAAGTAAACACTTCATAGCAGTTGGAAACCTAAAGAAGAGGGCAATGGCATGAAGTCTGTTCTAGACCTAAACTGGTAGAGAAAATCGTTACTGAAAAAAAAGGCCATGTGGATTTCATTCTGATATTCCAAGATATAAAAATGTATGTTGAATGTTTTAAAGTTTCGAACAAACACACTTATCTTTAGTTCAAAGCCATTTGTAAAGAAACCCTCAACTACTTTCATCTTGTTCAAGTACTATTCTTTGTAATGGAAAGCTATGGATGAAGAAAAATATATTTTGTTTTTGTTGCATCTAATGTTATTCTTCTTTACTTGGAAAACAAAATACTAAATGTGAAGTAAATGTAGACTAAAAGTAAAGCAGCCGCCAGAGACAAAAGGATCTCAGTTTCTCCTACAGAAACACAACAAAAAACCCCATGGGATTTTCCCAAACAGAAAAGCTCCTTCTCCTTGTTAACATATCATGCCCACACATAACCCTAGTTCTGTGCAAGCCCAGAGGTAACAAAGTCAACTTGCCGTTATGAAAACAAAACCCAAAACACACATAACACGCAAAATCTGTGGAAAAAATAACTTCTTGAGAAAATAACTTAGAAACCTCAAAACAGAGTTTAAACAGCATACTCTGACCAATAATAAATTGTAATGTATAAAAAATATTTCATAATAAACTATCTGAGTATACATAAATTACCTTTAATCTACACCTTGTGTAGGTTTAATGAACAATTAAGTAGTCTAATCAGGAATTCACACTTCAGGGTTTAGCATCTGAAAATCGTTATCAACAGTCCACACCGTAGAGATGACTATGCCATAGACTTACTTAAAGTATCACCAGTGTATGTGTACCATAGGGTAAGTTAAGCTTAATAGTTAAAATAAACATTCTTTAGTAAAGTAAGTGGTATGTATGAGAGGTGGTTTCTTAGAAAGATTGCACAGGTATCTCTGCCCTTCCATATGCAAAATATGAAAACCCAATAGGTCCAATAGCCCAACAGCACTCAAGGCCTAGAATTTCTTTCAGCTGTGCGCTCCTTTAATGGAGGACACCATCATCTGAAAAAACTAGAGGGGTTTCTGATCCCCGCACATATCCTTGCATCTTCTTTGGAAGGAAGCTTTCATTAAATACGTCTTGGGAGTTTCTAAATCGTCAAAGAGTAGACGGTATTTGTGCTTTCATGCTAATAAAAGTATGGCAGGATTCAGACTAAGACTTGCTTTCTTTTATTAAGCAGTGAGGGGACTCTCCATCTCCCACTTACCCTCAATTCCTGGTAGTTACTGGTATTTAACAAATAAGCCTGACAGCTATACTGTAACCCAAATCAAGGGTCACCTTCTTTGGCAAGCTTTTTATTTTCTCCTTCATGCTTTCCATTGTATATGGTAGCGTGTTTGTTCTACCATATTGACAAGTACTGACTTTTTTTTTTTTTTTAATTTTTGTCTTCCCCACTGATTATGTGTTTCTTTACACTTTAAAATTTAGAGAAGGAACTATTTTACCTTCATCCCTCTGACTTCCTAAGATGGTGTTTATTAGTGTCTATAGCTCTAAATTTGACAGAGGCACCATGTTAAACTTGGATTAAAAAAAAAAAAGTAGTGAGAAAAGTCCTGGGAATGTCTCAGTTTCTCTTCCATGGGACTTCTTTTCATCAGCCATCAGCACACTATTCTAGACTGTGGGCTTCTTGAATAGGATTCTGGCTCCCTGTGCATCTGTCACAGGAGCTGATCCCAGTAGTTGTGCCTGACAATCACTGGGGCAGGCCACATTTAGGAAACACAGGCAATAAATAAATATATGAATGTAATTCTTCTGAGCTATGACAGCCCCAGATGCCCTTGTTTCCTATGAGGGAAAAGTGGGTGTGTAACAATATTAATAAACAAGATGCAATTATTTGGGACAATTTGGGAGCAATCAAATCTGCCACTCATACACATTTCTCATGCTACATTTTTCCCAAGAAAAAAAAATAGTTTTAAACTTGCTTCTCCAAAAGACCCCATGAATTCAAGTTTCTTA
This sequence comes from Panthera uncia, assembly GCF_023721935.1. Taxonomy (NCBI): domain Eukaryota; kingdom Metazoa; phylum Chordata; class Mammalia; order Carnivora; family Felidae; genus Panthera; species Panthera uncia. The sequence continues at coordinate 124,576,877 of NC_064816.1, forward strand.
AGCCCATTAATTTAATATGAACATTTTATACCAAAAATAATATTGAGGAATACTGCTGAGAAAGCTGCCGAGATAGAGAATGAACACGTATGTCTTACGTTATATAAGCTTCATCCTATAAATACGCCTGGCAGAAGTGTCATTCTGCATTATTTTTGCTACAATATGTGTTATTCTGAGGATCTGTTATAGTGGTGGCTTGCAGATCTACTATACTAAAACTTCCATATTGACTGTTACAAGAGAGAAAATAATCCTAATACCAAATAAACTGTCAAAAAAGATATAGCTTGGTGGTTAGAGATGCAAAATCATTTTAAAACTAAGTGAAATTATTTTAATTTTAAGATCCTGAAAATAAGTCTTTCCTGTTCTAAGAATCTGACTTGTTTTTCATTTATTGTTCTGGCAGTCTAAAAAGGGAAACCTAACATTTTCTAGCTGATGGACAGCCGTGAATTTTTTTTTTTTTTTTTTTTTTTTTTTTTACTGAAACACCCACACTTAAAACTTCTTGGCAGTTTTTAAGGCAGCCCTGGGTTAGGAAGAAGAAGATAAGAATATGTCACCTTTACTAAGATGAACATCTGGCTTCTAGAGACACCAAATGAAGGCAAAAATGTAGGATTTGATAAATATTTTGTCATGTAAAAGTTTTCCATTGAGAAATTTAACGGACACAGGGTCTGGAAGCTTTTGCAAATAAAAAAGAAAAATAGAATTGAAATTTGGTAGGTGTTTTCACATGTGTGAGTAAATATGGATCTTAAAGGAAATAGAGTTTTAAACAAAATATAGCAAATAGAGAATATCTAACAATTCAGAATGTTGTGTTTAATTCCAGAAACATTTATTTAGCATATGCCAAAAATTGGAAGAAGAAAATATCTTAGGATATAGATATGCGTCGCCATTTACTTCTGTTTAAGTTAGTGAATGATTTTATTCTTACTGCTTTCGCACTAGTGTTATCTGAGTTAACCTTCTTTTTCAATGTGAAAATAAACTAAATAGAGCAAAGCAAAACTATTATGATTTCTACCATAATTTAGAAAGCTCTATGACAGTCCTCAAATTTTAGTGTATAAAATAATTTACTTGGACAAAAAAAACCCTGAAACATTCACGGGTAGAACCAAAGAAACTACAGTTTTAAATAAGCCCTTGAGGGGACTGGAACATAGGGGCTTGTAAGAACCATCATTTGAGATATGGGGCCCAAGAACTGTAATAGCATCTGTATATTCTTTTCCAAAACTCAGCTATAAGAAGCGGTGGGTTGGAAAATGTGCAACAACTTACTTTCAGGGGGGTGGGCTGAGGTTAATTTGTAGTGCCTGCCTATTTCCATGGTATAAATATTCCCAGTGTGGCCATGTTCAAGCTACCAACATGAAATCACTAAACATGCAAGTGGGAAGACATGCTCAGTGGCACACCATTATGGCCACCATATGTAACAGTAAAATGTGGTCCAATAGTTAGAAAATGAGGTTTTGAGGACTTATTACCCTTATTTTTTTGGTTCGGTTGATTTCTAAGTTTATAAAATGTAACTTTTAAAGATGGCTGTTTTAAGAACCATTAACAAAATTCCAAAAAAATTTAATAATTGGTTCCCATAAACCAGTTGAAGCCAGCTCCAGCACATATTAGCTGTAAGAGTCCTTATTTTATCTGCTTAACATTAGTTTGATACATAAGTAATAAATGAAGAGAAAGATTCCACTAATCTTTAGCTATTAGCTATAGCTGTTACTATAGGCCAATACAATTGAATACAACATATATATGTGACTATACCAAATTTTCTTTGTATTCAAAATTCTTCCACATCTAAAAGATACAGTGTTACCACAAATACATCATGGTGAAGGCAAACCAAATCTGGGTTACCAGGAAATATCTTAGAACTTGAACACCAGAAGTTTGGTTACTGAGAAGGGCACGACTTACAGTGAGGTATGGCAGGGGTAATATGGTACTAATTCATGGACATTTTTGGTCAAATGGTGAAGTATACAGCTGGTTTTTAAACTCTCAACAGTTTATGCAGTAAAATAGTCTATAATGTACACACAGTGCCATTTCTAGGAATAGCCTGTTGGCTTATCTAAGACTTCCCAACTTCTACTCGTAAGGAAACACTGCTTAACAGGTATATCATCACCTCTCAAGGCCACAGAACACCTTAAAATGTTATTGAATAAATGTTACTCAAGTGATCTACAAGAGTTGAAGTTTCCTCTTTTCCTAGAAAGATCCTGTTCATTAGTTGTCCACGCTCTGTGGTAACAGCAATAATTACTATTATTCTTTCTACAGTAAGAGAAACAGAAAAATAAAGCTCCTAGGTAACTTTCTATCCAGGACATTAATAGCAGACAGAGATTTTAGAAGTTCATTTTTTTTTCCCCTTTAAATCACAGGGTGGCTATAAAACAAATACATGAAATGACCATTTTACACATGCTTTTTGCCTTGAGTACTATCAAGAACATATCCTCTAATGCTAATTAAATAAAATCAGTAGGTCATGTTTTTGTACTTTTTGTACTGTCCTCAAAGTCATCTTTATCATGTGAGCTATTTATCTGGCTGGCTTAGGTAAGAATTTCCTGACCAAGTGCTAAGATCCCCTTGTTCCTTTTTCTGCTTTATTGCAATAGAGTGTTTTGTACCAAAGCTCAAGAAACAAGGCTTCTCCAAATCAGTATTCAGAAAATTAAGTGTACTGTTCAATTCCTGTAACTGAATTAGAAGCTGACTCTCTGGATTATTTTCCTGTACATTAGGTGGAAAAAAAGGGTATCATTTTTTGGGGGGTTTTTTTTAAAGTCAAATATTATGGTTTACAGTGGTGTTGAAAAGAGAATTGAAGAGGTGCCTGGGTGGCTCAGTGGGTTAAGCATCTGACTCTTGACGTCACCTCAGGTCATGGTCTCATGGTTTATGGGTTCGAGCCCCATGTTGGGCTGTGCATTGGCAGCAAGGAGCCTGCTTGGGATTCTTCCCCCCCTCTCTGTGCCTTTTCCCTGCTTGCTCTATCTCTCTCCAAAAAAAAACTTATAACTTTTTTTTTTAAAAAAGGAGAGAACTGAGAATTAACTGTTGGCAAAATTAAGAGAAATACTACTTACGAAAATCATTTTCCAATGTCTCTATATTTCTGCAAATGCTGTAGAACTAACTACCACGTAGACATCAAGAGTATATTCATGGGTGAACTTTCAGACTCCTGTTGATTCGGACTTCTACCACAACTCTTCAAGCTCACAACCCTGCCTACCCAGATGGTGTCTTCCCATTGCCACCACCCCTTCCCTGCTGCCAATTCTACTCAATGTCCATTCTCACTGCGGTGTTTTTCTTAACCTGTAATTAATTAATTCTTGAGAAAGGTGTCAGCTGATTTTAAAAACTCTAGAAGTCTTATCTTAAAATTTCTCTGCAGTTGAATCAGTGACTCTTACTTACTTAAATTCAAAAGTCTATGGTTTTAACCCACAACTATATGATCAACTATTGCACAATAAAGCAGGAAGGTATATCCAACGGAAAAAAGAATGTTTCTTCAACAAATGGTGTTGGGAAAACCAGATAGCAGCAAAAGAATGAGACCAGACCACTTTCTGACATCATACACAAAAGTAAATTACAAATGGATGAAAGACCTAAGTATGAGACAGGAAACCATGAAAAGCCTAGAGTACAAAACAGGCAGCAACCTCTTTGACACTGGCTGTAACAACTTCTTACTAGACATGTCTCTGGAGCCAAGCAAAACAAAAGCAAAAATGAACTACTGGGATCTCATCAAGATAAAAATCTTTTGCACAGTAAAGGAAACAATCAACAAAACTAAAAGGTATCTGATGGAATGGGAGAAGACATTTGCAAATGACATATCAAATAAAGGTTTAGTATCAAATATCTATAATGAACTTATCAAACTTGACACCCAAAAAACAAATGATCCGGTTAAGAAATGGGCAGAAGATATAAATAGACATTTTTCCACAGAGGACAGACAGCCAACAGACACATGAAAAGATGCTCAACATCACTCATCATTAGGGAAATATAAATCAAAACCACAATAAGATGCCACCTCACACACTTTTCAGAATGCTAAAATTAACAACACAGTAAATAATAGATGTTGGTGAGGATGTAGAGAAAGGAGAATCCTTTTACACTGTCGGTAGCAATGCAAACCTGTGCAGCCACTCTGGAAAAAGTATGGAGGTTCCTCAGAAAGTTAAAAATGGAATTCCTCTATAACCCAGCAATTGCACTACTAGCTATTTACCAAAGGAAATAAAAATTACTGATTCGAAGGGGCACACACACCCTGATGTTATTAGTAGCATTATCAACTATAGTCAAATTATGGAAAGAGCCCAAATGTCTATCAACTGATAGATGGATAAAGAATATGTGGTATATATACACAAAGTAATGTTACTCAGCCATCGAAAAGAATGAAATCTTGCCATTTGCACTGACGTAGATGGGGCTAGAGTGTATTATACTAAGTGAAATAAGTCAGTCAGATAAAGATAAATGTCACATAATTTCGCTAATATGTGAAATTTAAACAGGGGCGCCTGGATGGCTCAGTTAAGTGTGGGACTAACTCTTGATTTCAGCTTAAGCCATGATCTCACGGCTCTAGCCATGAGTCAGGCTCTGCACTGGCAGCATGGAGCCTGCTTGGGATTTTCTCTCTCTCCTCTCTCTCTCTTTCGGTTCTTCCCGAACGTGTGCACATTCTCCCTCCCTCCCTCTTTCTAAATACATACATACATACATACATACATACATACATACATTACATAAATGTAATAAAAAAAAGAAACCAAACATGAACATGGAGAAGGGGGGAAAAGATAGGAGGCAAACCATAAGAGACTCTTAATGACAGAAAACAAACTGAGGGCTGCTGGAGGTGAGGTGGGCGGAGGATGGGTCACATGGGTGACAGGGATTAAGTAGGACACTTGTGATGAGCGCTGGGTGTTGTATGTAAGTGATGAAACACTAAATTCTACTCCCAAAACAAATGTTAACCAACTAGAATTTAAATAAAAACTTGTGGGGCACCTGAGTGGCTCAGTTGGTTTAGTGTCCAACTTCGGCTCAGGTCATGATCTTGCAGTTAATGAGTTAGAGCCCTGTGTGGGGTTCTGTGCCGACACCTTAGAGTCTGGAGCCTGCTTCACATTCTGTGTCTCCCTCTCTCTCTCTGCCCCTCCCCTGCTCATGCTCTATCTCAAAAATAAATAAACATTAAAAAAAATTAAATAAAAACTTAAAACAAAAATAAGTTGTTAATGGTTTTTTAAAAAAGTGTCAGGCATTTCAATTAGGGAAGAGTGTGCTTTCAACAAAACCCTAGGTCCTCACAGTACAGAGTCAGAGTGCCAGCCTTCTTCCTCTGAGTCTCTGCCTCTCTTGTTATTTCATTCACTGTCTCTGGAGTTTAGAAGCTGCCTAAGACAGTAGTTATACTAGTGTGGGCTTATTATCTGCTAATGTTGGCTTTTCATTAGGAGAATAAGAAGTTTAAAATTAAGGTTTTATATATATGGACCACTTGTTAACCTTGCAAAATATAAGGACACTTATTGATTATAATTCTATTAGGACTCATGGATCACTGAAGAGGCTTTAAGTTATATATACCATGTTTGACATTAATAGGGGGCGAAAGAAAAGTACGTACATTTTCCTTAGTAATGTATTTGATCTCATGCTATAGAAAATCATCCATTTATGAAATAGTTGACCAACTATGCCCCTTTCTCTTCTCCAATAATGTAGAACATCTATAGTCACTATACTAAGTAAAAATTATCAGCATAATACATGTCTTATTCTATATATTATAAATATACATATTATTGATTTTTAAAAATAATTTTTAAATGAGTTAAATGCATTACTTTGCCCTTAAGTATATTAAAATGTATTTTCCAACTTCAAAATAATACAAAAAATAAACGTCAAAATGTCACTGATTTTTAATTTGCCACTATGGTATTATTAGTTGGTTATCAATAGTACCAAATACCTACTCAATTCAATATATTATTTCTAAGATAAAGATAATTTATAATTTATTCCAAGAAAACCAGGCATAGAGTATGTTCCTAAAATGAACTAATATATTCATTTTCCACATTCAAATATAATTTAGGCAAGATATAAATGGAACTTATCTGACAACATGTTATGAATTGTCAAAAATCTTCATCCCAAATAAAACAGACCCATATAAAATGTTAACAATAGCCTATGCCTGAAATAAAACTTTAAAGAGATAATTATAAGGGAAGTCAGCCTATCTAATTATACTTATTTTAATAACAAAAAGTACACATAAAGTTTCACTGTAATTATATACTAAGGTGATATACTATATAGCCCTTAAACTTCTTTGAAAAATAGGCAATAGAAATCAAATTCTCTCTTCCAATACAGGAAAATAATCACTTTATTCAATTAACTTAAAGCCTTCTCCTTGAATATAAGGTAGACAAGATTAGCTTGTTATTCCAGTTTCTTCCTAACCTGGTTGCACATAAACGAAATGAGATTTGAAGATTAACTTAGCCACTGGCTGAGTCAGCCCTGTTAGCACTGGAATGGGGTAGGATCCGGTCCAGGGCAGTAAAGTTTCAGCACCCATTAGCCTTGCTTCAGTAGGATTCCTTGGCCATCTTCAGCTTTTAAATCCAGACGTACATGACAAAGGGATTCGGAGACATTCACTGACTTACAATTTATGACTGCAAACATATTTTAAGCCTAAAGTGGACAAGGTACAATTTCAATCCTCAGAAAGATTATATTTTCAAAGAAGACAATACACATGACTACCTTAAATTAGAATTAACAGTAGGGGGGGAAAAATCAAACAGGGAAGGAGTCTAACCTGCCATGTGATGCTGACAGTTTTAGGAGGTTTTACATTAGCATTTCCAACTTGACAGCTTCCTTTTCTGACAATATGTTGTTTGCTTAAATGTGTTAATGCAACCTAGCTGGGAAGGGAGAACAGATGGAAAGGCACCTGTATGAACCATGTAAGCCCTTTTCAAAACTTTATTTTTTTGTACTGTGTTGATTGTCTTTAAGGAAATTGGACACAGTATTCTCTTTACAGCATGTTTATTTGCACATATTCAGTCCCTTCAATTAAAAAGAATCTATGTAAGAAAATTGTGTTTATATCCACAAAATCACACAACTTAAACTAGGTAATTACTATGTGCTAGGCACTGGGCTAGAAATTGGCATATGACTTTGTTTTAGAGCACTGAATCTTCTAGAAATGCCTGGTTTAGACTTGCACTAAATCTTCAGGTTATGCACAAAACTATCACCTGCCCTGGATAAAGAACATGGCTAGGTGGTATTTTCAGGAGTGTGAGAAGTTATTGCTTCCTTGGACTAACAGAAGAGATTCAAAGAACAGGGATATAGAAAAAATAGGAAAGACTCTAAAAACAAAGCGTGAGAAAGGAACAGGAGCCCTAGTGAAGATAAATAAATCTTAGTGTGTAGTTTCTAGTTATGAAAGAGTCATAAATAGGGATAATGGTAACTTTTCCTGGGAGGATATGGGAACTCTTGAGTACACTGGGACCAGAGCAGGAACAAGGAATATGACAGGGATATATGGGGCCAAGTTCCCTTGTTCTCTCTCTCAGGTCTCTTACCTTAAACCCAGCTACCAGGGAACATGCAAAACAGAGATCTAGAACATGCTATAACTCTGGAACAAATAAATATTTTCCGCCCAAGGATCTCAATGACTACTGAGTGCAACAATCAAGAAATGACTCTCCAACGTGCCTCTCCCTTGGATGACTTATCTTCTAGGCAACAAGAGTAAAACAAGTAATATTCCTCTCCAGTGATACAATTCTTAAACGCCATCAGAGTTGCAGTTAATGAATTCAATACTTCATTAGCAAAACCTCTGGATGTCTTCAGCAAAGGAAAGCTCTTTTTCCACCTTTTAAAGTTTCTGAATGCACTGGCTTAAAACTCATGACACGCAAAAACTGGTGTTTAAAAATCACATAACTTTTCCATCTTCTTGCAGTGTCCACCGTCACATTGAACAGCACTTCCCCATCCTGCTCCACATTCAATCTGTAATTATGACCTTTCATTTTTTAAATGATTCTTGATTCCACCTCCATCTACCAGGAAGCCATCGTCTCTGACATGGGCTACTGCCAAAGCTACCTAAAGGATGCATTAGCATTTCCAAGTGCTTTATATCCCTCTAATCTGTCCTCTCTGATTTCACTAGAGTAAGCTTTTAAAAATGTAAATCTGCTTATGCCATATCCCTGTTTAAGACTCTTTCAAGGTTTGTCATTGTTTCTAAAATAAAAGCAAAACCCGGGGTACCTGGGTGGCTCAGTCAGTTAGACTCTTGGTTTCAGCTCAAGTCATGATCACACGGTTTCATGAGTTCAAGCCCAGCATCAGGCTCTGCATGGACAGGGCAGACCCTGCTTGGGATTCTGTGTCTCCCTCTCTCTCTGCCCCTCCCCCACTCATGAGGTCTCTGTTTCTCTCAAACTAAATAAATAAACTTTAAAAAAAAAAGAAAAAAAAGAAAAACCCCTCAACAAGGTCCTTAATCCACACATTGGTCTTCATATTGGGCTGCACATTGAAATCACTTGCTAAGTTAAAAAAAAAAAAATGCTGACACCTGGGCTCCACTCTCAGAGATTATGATGTAATTGGTGTGGGGTGGGGCTGGGCAGCTGCATTTTTTAAATTTTTTTTTTTACATTTATTTTTGAGAGACAGAGCTTGAGCATGGGAGGGGCAGAGAAAGGGAGATACAGAATATGAAGCAGGCTCCAGGGTCTGAGCTGTCAGCACAGAGCCTGATGTGGGGCTCAAACCCACAAACCATGAGATCATGACTTGAGCCGAAGTTGGACACTCAACCGAGTCACCCAGTCCCTTAACGTTCAACCCAGAAAAAACCTGTGCCACCAGGGGCTGAGAACTGGTGTTTCCAAGCTGCATCATCCAATATGAAAGCCATTTAGCACATGTGGCTATTATGCACTTGAAGTGTGGCTAGTCTGAACACAGACATGCTGCTACTGTAAAACGCACACTAGATTTTAAAGACTTAGTATGAAGAAGAGCAAAATATCTCAGTATCTTTTTACACATCACAATGACAATATTTTGGAAATATGTGTTAATTAAAACAATATGAAAATTAATTTTGCTTAACTTTCTTTTTAAATGTTTTATTTTTGAGAGAGAGAGAGACAGAGTGCGAGCAGGGGAAGAGGGGGAGGGAGGGAGAGGGAGGGAGGGAGGGAGAGGGAAAGAGGGAAAGAGGGAGAGAGAGAGAGAGAGAGAGAGAGAGAGAATCTGAAGCAGGCTCCAGGTTCTGAGCTGATAGCACAGAGCCTGACACAGGGCTCAAACTCATGAACCGTGAGATCATGACCTGAGCCGAAGTCGATGCTTAACCGACTGAACCACCCAGGCGCCCCAATTTTGCTTAACTTCTTAATGCGGCTAATGGAAACTTTTAAGATTCATATTTGGCTCCCATGACATTTCCATCAGACAGCATTACTGTAGAGCCTTATCCAGCATCACATTCCTGCTTCTCCCTCTGCTTTGCCCTGGACTTCTCTTCATTTCTGATACTCATTTTGTTTCTTCCACCACAAGGTCTTCATTTGTGCTCTGCCCGGACTGCATTCTTTCCCTTCTTTTTTCTCATTAACTCCAAGTTATCCTTTAGATCTCGTGTCAAGAAGTAATAGGCCACATCGGTCTCCAATGGCCAAACACACACACACACACACACACACACACACACACACACACACACACACAAATTTCTGAGACCACATAATGTCCATTTCTCCTATAGTAAGCCCTGTGAAAACTGAGGTTAATACCTGCTTTTGCATGATGGCTTGATTTATATATCTGCTAAAAATGACCAGGGGCCCTGGGGTGGCTCAGTCGGTTGAACATCCAACTTTGGCTCAGGTCATGATCTCACAGTTCGTGGGTTCAAGCCCCACGTCAGGCTCTGTGCTGACAGCTCAGGGCCTGGAACCTACTTCGGATTATATGTCTCCCTCTCTCTGCCCCTCCCCTGCTCATGCTCTCTCAAAAATAAATAAATGTTAAAAAATATATTTTTAAATGACCTAACACCAGAATCAAAAATATACAAACAGTCATATTAGAAATACTAAATCTATAAAACATTTGTCCACACACCAGAAAGTCCTTTGCTAATATGTACAAACTTCAGATGACTTTCTGATCTGGGAAACACAGAGACACACACACGTGCATATATGTATGTATATATTCTCTACCTCCTCCTACAGTGATACTCTGAGAGTGTAAGCTAATTTTATATTTACATACATATTTATATATATACATATATACTTATATGTATGTGTTCTTAATGCTATTTTGCCTATTTTAATATTTTATTGCTAAAATCTAACCATGGGGATAAAAATAAGCTTTTAGTGTGGCAAAAGGAACCATATTATTTATAAAGGTGCTAAAGAAAAACATTACTTTCTATATGAAGAGAAGGAAATATCTCAAAGAATGCTACTTGATTCTTCAGAACATCTGTAACCATTTTTAAGTGGGAAGCACATAGTTCTTCAACATTTTAGTAAATAATTCTTTTTTCTTTGAGTAAACTATGCTCAGGAATAATCTCAGTCTACATTCTTTTTTTAATACAGCCATTATTTGGCCTTGTAGTGTACTACCAAATATATATGTGATATATGTATATATATTATATATGATGGTCATAAATAATGGATGTGAATGTTAACAGTTACAACATAAATATAAAACAAAATAAATAAAATCACATCCTTGTACTTTTATGAGATATGCTACATCATGGAAGAGTTACTGTGGTTAATACTTTTGATGGTTAATTCAAATCACCTTGATACAATCTATCTTTTAGAAAAAGAGAAAGGGTCTTTTAGAAAGAGTCTCATTTTATTATAAAGACATAATGATGGAATTTAATGGGGAAAAAAGCCTTTAACAAAAGTTAACATGACCCTCATCCACCAGCCTTATTCTATAAACCAAGCTGAGCCCCAGTCAACTCATTATTGAATCCTTACCATTGCAAAATGGTCTCCATGAGGGAGGCCAATGAGGTGTGACGCTTCCTACTGATTTGTCCATTTGGTAAGATCCAACTTTTCCTATTTTAAAATACTTAACTCCCAAGAGGGTGATGAAGGCAAATTATTAAACTAAAGCACATGGTTCATTGACCTAGTTGGAGAAACACTTTGTCCCATGTAATCTCAAATAACTGATTTAAAATTTTCTTTTCATTAATTTCATTAATTTTCATTAATAATTTTCACTAAACATGATTCAACTCAATATGATGACTTAGATCAGAGGTCAGAAAACTTTTTCTGTCACTATGGCATGAAAACAACCATAGGCAATGCATAAATGAATGAGCATGGCTGTGTTTCAATATAACTTCAAAATAGGTGTTGGGCCAGATTTGGTCAGCTGTTGATGACTCACCTGTTAGATGAAGAAAAGTAAATAGCTCTAAAAAGTTGACCATAGACTTATTGAAAGAAAACTACGAAAATAATTCCCCAGCTGAAATTTTATTGTAGTACTTTTTTTCTTAGGAGTCGCTATTTTTTCTTTCTGTAATTGAGTGTTGCTTTGCAGTTTACATCATTGCCTATGACCTGATGACTTCTTAGAAGAACCATGCAAAGTAGCTCTTACTGCTTCCTACTTAATAAATGAGGAAATTGAGGTCAGCCATACGAAATTATTCTCCTAAGATCATACAGGTATAAAAAGCAGAGGTCACACAGTTCTTCATTCAAGCTAGTACATGCGTGTATGTTTGTGTGTGTGTGTGTGTGTGTGTGTGTGCGCGCGCACGTGTGCATGCATGTGTATTTCCCTACTGGAAATCACTGATAGGTTTTAAAACTGTAATTACATTTCCATGTTAGATAAAATCGTAATACTTTTTCAATAGGATACTAGTAATATATTTTCTGAACCATGACATCAGAAGGTATATTGAGTTTGAAACCAATCATAATTTGCCATCTATCTCATAATACATTCCTGTCAGAGGAACAGATCCAGATATAAACAGTCATGCTAAGTAGGTTATAAGTTAGCAAGGTTATAAGTAAAAACATTTAATAATGGAAAATAGTGCAACAAAACTACTTGACTCTGTCCTATAACACTTATTGTTTGTTCCACATAATTTGTCAACTGTACATTAATACCTCTTTTTTCCTATGTTTATATCTAGTTTTTCAAAACACTTTAGGTTCTGTGAGAGAGAACAGAGGCTGTCTTAAGTTTCTTTCACATTTTCCACAAGGCAGCCCCGAACTTGGCATGTAATAGATGTATCTTAAGTCCATCTATAAACATAAATAAGAAATTCAGAAAAATAATACTTATGAGATTGCCATATTTTTGTATATTAAGTACAAATACATCCTTGTAAACTAATGTAAGTTTCTGTATTTGCTCAAATATTCTATGATGGAACTAGGCACATTAAGGGAAAGTAATTATTTCAGTATAATGTTCTTAGAATTGTTAGAATTTATTCTAATAAACCATATCAAATATAATACATGGTTACTTGAATCTAAATATATCTCTTGTCATAGAAAACACATCAGATAGAATTTTCAGATATTTAAATGCTAGGCAACATTATAATTTACGGGAGTATTATGCTTCTGGAGACACATGAGAGTTCAAATAAGATGTGTTCTATCTTTTTACAGAGTAAAGATGCTAAAAATAGCATGGGTTTAAGGCTGGGCCAGTTTTGTGAAATTGCTATCACTTCACTGGAAAATGTTGGAAATGAAACCAGTCTGTTCTGGGGGGCCTCCTGTAGATGATGGATTGGCACTCACACACCAGCCCTTTAGTGCCGTTACAACAAAGGCCTTTTACTGTTCATGGTTAAACTTAACACTAAGTATAATCTAAATATATGACACCTCATTGTACTTGTAGTACAGTATGCAAATATAAATAAAGTTACCACAAATTGGTGAACAATTAATGAGATTCATTGCAGGGATATTTCATCACTGAATGCTGTTTTCCTGCCAACTGAGACATAATGTATTTAATTCTAAATGACACCACCTGCTCCCACCTCTAAGTGAAATGAAAAAGCTGCCAAAGGGCATGTTGGGAATTAACTTGCAGGCTTCCTTTTAATCAGGCATATCTCCATAATACTGAAAGCCAAAAACATAACATAATGAAAAATAACACAGCTTTGTAAGTCGATAGTTGAATTTGGAGTGCTTGTTCAATAAAAGAAACAGGATATACAGCATGATATTCCACGACAATAGTATTCTTCTCTTGCTGTGAAATTACTTTCTTACTCTAACACAGAAAAAGGAAAAAAGATGTGTAATAAAATACAATATTATCTGACACGACATCAATAAGAGGTGACTTGTGTAAGAGAGAAAAGTGAAATGAATGTTTTCATTTGTAATAGTTACCATGACAATGACAACTGTGAACTTAGAGCGAGTCTTTTATCTGAGGATTTAAAAGTGCTTCCCTAGCATTAATTGACAGTATTTCAATATATACGCCCAGGGAAGAATCAATGGGTTATCACACACATTTTCCTAACATGTAAGAGGAGTTAGAGTATGGACAGGTACTTTTTCAAGAACCTTCCAGGAGTTTCCTTATGACTTTTCTCTTGATTTTTAGTCCTTTCTCCTGAGCAACAGCACTCTGTTCAGTGTGAACACTGGAGGGTGGCAGAAGAGCACATACACTGGTTATACCAATTTCTTACCTAGGAAGACCGGGAAATGAGAATTTGATTTCAGAACTCAAGTTGCAAAGGATGAACTTAGTACTGGGCAGTATAAATTCTGCCAAATTATTTTCCCATTAAGACCTGTTTTCATCCTCAGAAGTCTCAAAGCGATGCTCTAATTAAAAATGATGTCAAAATCACATTTGAACTGCTTATGTTTGTAAAATAAATTTGAAAGGTGCTAAGCCCAAACAAAATGATTCATATAGAAATACACACGTGCTAGGGGCACGTGGTGGCTCAGTCAGTTTAGTGTCCTACTCATGGCTTTGGCTCCAGTCATGATCTCACAGTTTGTAAGTTCAAGCCCCACATCAGGCTCTGCACTCCTTGGGATTCTCTCTCTGCCCCTCCCTTGCTTACTCTCTTTCTCTGTCTCACAATAAACTTTTTAAAAAAGTTTAAAAATTTTAAAAAGAAAGAAATATGCACTCTCTCACTCATTCAGCAGTCATTTACTCGAAACATATTCCTAAATTTCATCTATATGCCAGAATCTAGGCGCTAGGAATAGGGCAATGAACAAGATGGGCAAAATCCTTGCCCTCATGGAGGTTATAAGCTGATGAGAATGGGATAGGAGCTTTTACAGAGTAGTTACAGTGTGTTTCTCTGAAGAGAGAACAGTTGAACGGGAATCTGGATAAGGTGAAGAAAGGAACCAAGCAAATACTGATTACGTTGCATGCCTTCCCCTCTTTCCTGCTCATTGTGCTCCTGCAGGTGTCCCATCTCCATCATTATTTATTCCATGTGCTATTTTTCCTCACCAGTATACAAATATGTTCTAACATACTCCATCCTAAAAATAATAAGATGCATAATATTTATTTTATATTTAACCCCATACCTTCCCCCAAAATCATCTCCCTCCATTCATCTTTTTCCCATTATATACAAAGTCCTCAAGATAGTTGTCTGTGGAGTGCCTGGGTGGCTCAGTGAGTTAAATGTCCGATTTCGGCTCAGGTCATGATCTCACAGCTTGTGAGTTCGAGCCCTGCGTTGGGCTCGGTGCTGACAGCTCAGAGCCTGGAGCTTGCTTTGAATTCTGTGTCTCCCTGTTTCTCAGCCTCTCCCATGCTCATGCTCTGTCTCTCAAAAAAAAAATTAAAAATTTAAAAAAGTTGTTGTCTGTACTCAAAGTTTTTTTTTTCCCTTCCATTTGTTCTTGAACCCACACCAAATTGCCAAAGTCAATTCTCAGCCTACATCTTCCAGCAGCACTGGACACACTGGATTTTTCTTGTATCCTTTATTCTCTTGGTTTTGAGCACACCACACTCTTACCAGCACTGGCTACCTGTCTCAGTCTTCTTCTCTGGTTCCTTCTTATCTTACTGAAAACATTGAAGTGCTCCAGGCCTCGGTCTTTGTACCTTCCCTTCACTATCTACACTCACTCTGGCTCATCTAGGCCATCTTTTAAACATATAGAGGACTCCCAAATGTATCTGCAGCACAGAACCTTTCCAGATTCAGATATCAAACTGTTTACTTGACATCTCCACTTAGTTGTCTAATAGCTATCACAAATAAAATGCCTCAATATAATTCTTAATTTTTTATTCCCACACATGCTTGATACTCCCCCAGTCTTCCTCATTGTGGCAAACATGGCTGCCACAATATCATCACCCTGTGTGCTCTTCTTGCAGTATGACTTTGACATGCTTTCCATTGAGTGGTAACGTGTCTCCCTTTAATCTGGGTGTGCCTTTGTGATTGCTTTGTCTAACAAAGTACGGGGGAATTGATATTATGTGATTTTTAAGACTAGATCATGTGGGGTGCCTGGGTGGCTCAGCCGGTTAAGAGGCTGACTCTTGATTCCAGCTTGGGTCATGATCTCATGGTTCGTGAGTTCAAGCCCTGTATTGGGCTCTGTGCTCACTGTGCAGAGCCTGCTTAAGATCTTTTGTTTTCCTCTTTCTGGCTCTCTCTGGCTCACATGCATGCATGTGTGCTCTCTCTCTCTCTCTCAAAAATACAGTAGACTTGAAAAAAAAAAAAGGTTAGGTCATGAAAATTTCATGAACTTCCATTCAGTTCTCTTGGGTTACTCACTCTCAGAATCTACCTTCTGTGCTATACAGAAGCCTTAACCGGCCCACATGGAAAGATTATCTGGAGAGGTTGTGTGTAGGTATTCTAGCTAACAACAAAGCTGAGGTCCTAACCAAAAGACAGTATCAATTTCTAGACAAGTCAATGAAGACACTTCCAGATAATTCCAATTTTCCTCTACTGAGTCAAACCTAGGCTTTAAATCTTTCCAACCGAGGCTTCAGATATTGTAGAAGACAGACAAGGGCTATCTTGGACCCTGTTTGAAACTAACCCATTGAACTTTAAGCAAAGAATTATGGCAATTTTTGTGCCACTAGGTTTATTACAACAATAGCAACTGGAATGGATTTACCAGTTGCTCAGGACAAAACTCTGGGAATCACCTTTAATTTTCTCCTTTCTCTCATGCCCACAGTCAATCTATCAGGAAACCTTATGAAATCTAGCTCTTCCTTCGAAATACATCCAGGACCTACAACTTCACACCATTCTCTGTCTTATTTGGACTATTATAGTAGCTTCCTAACTAGTCTTGCTTCTACCTTCCCTCTCATACTATCCATTCTCAACACAACATGAAGAGTACATTTCTAATGTCACTTCAACACTCAAAATTCTCCAATGGCTTTCTCTGTGATACAGCTTAAAAGCTGAAATCCTTAATGGCCTATAAGACACTTCATGATCTGGGCCTCTAACATCTTGCTGACCTTACTCTTCTCCAGTCTCCCTGCCTTGCTTGTTTCATTCTAGATACAATGGCCAATGGCCTCCCTGTTCTTCCTTAAAATACTTGGCACAGTCCTGCTTCAGGGTCTTTATACTTGCTGTACCTTCTGCCTGGAGTATGCTTCTCCCAGATGGCCATGTGGCCACTTGTTCATTTCCCCCAGGTCTGTAGTCAAAAGTACCTTGTCAAAGAGGACTTCTCCAAACAACTTACACAAGATAGCACACCTTATACCCATCATTCTCTATTCTTATGCTGATTTGTCATCATGTGCATTACTATACATTTTATTTTTTGTTTATGGTGTCTCTCCTCTAGGATGAAAGCTTCATGCAGAAAAAATTTTGTCTTATTGCAAGTTCTAGTCCCCAGAGCTACAGTCGTCCCTATTGATAACAGAACTTAATAAATATTGCTTCTTGTTAAACACCATCCTAAGCAAAGGGGGGGTTCAAGTACAAAGGCCTTGAAATAGGAACCAGCTTGACCTACTTGAGAAACCAAGAGTGACCAAGAGAGAGTATACATGGAGGAAAGCAAATCTGGTGAGGCAGCAGCAGAAGTCAAAGACCAGAACACACAGGTCCTTAAATTCAATGGCGAAAACCAAGGGGTGAAAACTGAAGGACACTTATGTGATCTGATTGGTGTTTTAAAATTTTAACTCTGGATGTCTGTAGAAGATAGCCCATACAAAGATGAAGAAAAGAACTATTAGGGACACCAGTTCAGAAGGTTTTACAGTAATTCAGACAAGCAAGAGATGATGGTGGCTTGGTCTGTGATAGTAATGACAAAGGGCTCAAAGGTGGTCAGATACAGGATGTATTTTGAAAGCAGAGCTGAAAAGATCTGATAGTTTTGATAGAAGATGATGAAAGCCATCAGGGATGACTCCTAAAATTCTGGTCATAGCAAATGGCTAAACCATGGTATGGTTTTAGCAGAGATTTTGCTTTAAACAAGAGTCCTATTTTTATATGATAAATTCAGAGTTGGCAAGTCTCAAAGCAATGTTCAATTGCACAATGGCTTAGATAAAAAAAAGTCCTCAGAACCAATGGGTAAATACTTTGATTCTCAGAAAGCCCTGGACATAATACCTAAACTTGAATAAAAACACACCAAAAGATTAACAATGACAGCTTCATATAATGAGACCCATATATGCCACTGTCTTGAAGAAGAACACCCAACACCTACATGCATAGATGGCCTAAAACAACCTAAAGACTGACAGATTTGGTATATGTCAGGCAAGCCATCAAGAAAATTCCACAGACCTCTGCTTGAGGAGACATAACTCTTCAGAACATTTACAGATGCATCAGGAAAAAAAATACACTAAAACCCGAGTATGAAACTACTCATATAAAGAATTAAGTACTTACATGTCTTTCTCCCAACATGCACATAAAAGAAAACAAATTTGTAAGACAGCTGCTGACCAAGGCTAAAAAGGAATGTAAAATATTGAACCATATATAAGAACTACAGCTCTGTAGGGAGCAGCCATTAAAATGGGCTTCAGTGACTTGGTGCTATCAAGCAGAAAAAGTAAGCTTGCCTGAACATCTCTTCTATTTGTAAACTATTAACTCTTTTTTTTTTTTTGTCAACTATTAACTCTTAACGTATTTGTCATTCAGTTTCCTGAACATATTTTGGCAGTCACTTTTCTTCCTCTCTTCTCCAGAAGAAGTGAAAACTATTACTGTACTATCTTCAGCGATAATTATTCTGATATACACACAAATATGTATACACAAATATATATCTTTACATATATATCTTTATATGATATATATCTTTAAAACTGACCATGTGGATTTTCTTTGTCCTGCCTATTCTTACATTTTTTAAGTGGCCCAAAAAAAACAATGATTTTCTTCTCGTAGTCTGGAACTCACCGAGAGACAGACAAGTAAGAGAATCAAATGTGAGCTTTATTACTGGTAAAGCTGACCAAAGAGTGTGGCTTACAGGTGCAACCACAGTGAACCCTCTAACACCTTCTAATACTCCTGAATTGGACACCTGCCAGACACTCAGGTGAGACCCTGTCCTGGAAGCAGAGAGGAGCAGAGAATGTGTGTCTCAGAGAGAGAAGCCAAAAAGAGCGATCTGGGCACAATCATTTTCTTCTGCCAAACTCAACAATGAAAAGAAGCCACTCCTTCTGCCCTGGAAGGAGCAAATGATGAGGTAGAGAAACAGACCTCTTCCTCCCATGCTTTTCTCTCCTGGAGAATAGAGTAGAAATTACCTTCCCTCCATGAAAACATAAAGAGTTAAGAATAAATGTTCCTCCATCTGACTTTCCTAAATTGGACAAGGGAACTAAATTTTATCTTTAATTGTAGAGTTGGATTTAAAAAAAATCTACATATATCTTCCCTTTTCATTATTCCTGACATATGTTAATGAGGTAGTTGTGGCTACTAGGCATAGATGCAGAGGAAGAAGTTTGAAACCTCCATCTCTAGCTTATGGGATTAAGCAAAAACCTTTTCTGTGTGCATGTTTTACCTGAAAAGTGACTATACTATCTCCTAGGGTTCTGTTAGAATTAAATAAAAAGAAATTTGAAGGGCTTGGCGTGAGCGCTGATTTAATGCCATCTCTTTTGATTCAAGACTAGTATAAGAATTAAAATTTATATTGAATAAAACACAACTTTGCCACTTGGTTGATCTTAATAGTCACTGGGACTAATATATATATAGCTATCATGTGACATGAATCTTCAAAACACATACACACACAACGAAACAAACCACCATCATGAAACAAATACCCTCAGCATCCTGACCACAGTGCATGAACGCTGCTAATGTCACTATGGGACAAAGTCCTTTCCAGATTTATTTAGTAGGGCATGTAGAAAGCTTAATATGTTTTGATAATGAGATGAAGATCCTTTAAAATCCTATCCATTAAGAGCTAAAAATAATTTTACTATTCTTCCAACCCCTTTACTCAAAAAATGTATCAAAACCAAGATAAAGAAAGGTTAAATGACTTGAAGTTACACAATTTGTTCTCATTCATTGTGTTCTGACTCCTGGCTCTCTGCTCCTTCCTCTTCTTCAGCCATATGGAAGGAAACACAGAGGAAGAGATGTAGTGGGGATGCAGGGTGACTACAGACAACAAGTACTTTGAGTACAGAGAGAATGAGATAAAGGATGAACATGGAAAGCAGCCAGAACATTCTGAACACAAACATTGCTAATTTTGTGATAAGTCCCAAACAAAATGCGTATTATGATTAGATTATGCTCTTGAGTTCAGTGTTTGCACCTTAGCCCTGCTTCTTGTCATGATCACAGAAGCAAGATTTTACAGTTTTCCTGGCCATTGGCTCACCATTTATCACATTGATTCCATATTTCTACTTAGTGATGATTAAAAATCTAAAGCAAGCACTCTATTTGTAAAAATCAGTATCCTATATATGGTTTAAATATGAAATATTGAGCAAATGGGCCAGAAATGAGCACAGGACTTTCCTGTAGCAGTAATATTGAATATTATCATACAATTCTCTCGAGGGCAAAAGAGTGTGCTGACAATACTTTTTGCTTAAGAACCCTGACAACCAACTCAAGCATGAGCAGGGTAGCCATAGAGAAATATCTGCTGAACCAAAAATATGGGGACACATCAAATCTGTGACCCAAAGAAAAGATAGCACTGGCAATGTGACCACTCTGGGATTCAAGTCTATATCCTGCATTTTAGCCCTAGAGCTGATGTCATGTACATTGAACCAAGGAATCACTCTAGCAATGGTCATTTACGTGGGAGATCAATAGTGATCAACCAATATTCAAGAAGCAGCTACTAAATCCCAGGCTCTAGGATACAGTGGATAAAGCACCTTCTTACCCCCAAGAAGAGGGTACAAAGAATTTGACAAAGCAATGCTTAGCTTTTCAGGGAGACAGACATACAGAGATAGATGTGTTCAGAATTCATCCAGTGCTTCCCCTAGAAGCCACGGCACAGAAACGTAATGAGTTCAAGGTAGTGGCAGAAATAGGACTCCAGTCTCCTACCTGCTGGCTCAGGGCTGTTTCCCATACACCAGCCAAAAGTGAAAATATTCTCCTTTGACTCCATTTTTTTTCTCTCTTTAGTGTTTAAAATCTTTGTTTCTAACTTTTAGAAGCAGGTTTTCTAGACAAAACTTTCTAATTAAATATCATTGAACCATGTTCCCATCTGATGATAGCTTAAAACACAATCTCAAATTTAGAGATTCGCCTCCCCCACCCCATACAGGAAGTATACACTATATTACAGCCCAGAATATATTTATTTTTAAAAGTAATCTCTACACCCAACATGGGGCTCAAACTCATGACCCCAAGATCACAAGGTCACATGCTCGACCATCTGAGTCAGCCAGGCACCCCAGCATGGAATATATTTAAAAGGAAGAGGAAACCATTTAAGCTACAGAAGGAAGAACCTCAGCAGATTTTGCATACCAACAAGCATTATGGTGTCACAACCCACAGCTCCAGTTACCTCATAAGCCTTATAAAGGTAACAGGTGAAAAGATGGGCTTTCTTCCTTGAATTTTTGATTGACTAAAGACTGACTACTTACAGGGTGTTACCTGAGACCTCCAAAAAATTCTTCATTTACAATGCACACATGCTATAGCTAAATGCCTTCACCCCCATCAGCTACTCTCTTATGGAGAATTAGAAGCTGACCAAATAATGAGTGGATTCTCTGTAAGCTCCTCCCAAAATAGGTCCTTGACAGGGTCTCATTTTCCTTCCGACCTTTAAGTAAACAACTCCTTTTGGAACTATTAAAAGACAGACATCTAGGGAGCTTCAACTCTCAATGTAAAAGGCAGAGAGCGAGATGATCTTTCAACATCCTTTTGCTCAGGGAGTAAGTTGTTTCTGTATCAGCATATACAAAAACAAACAAACCCTGCTATGAAACTTAAATTATTACCTTAGTTCAACAAATGGAAAAATCTGAGTGAAGAAAAAACCTTCAATTAAATGGAACATCTCACCTAATTTGAAGCCTCACCAAAATCACATAATATGCCTTATGCAAAATACCAGAGGCAGCTTGAGGGGAGAAATAATGTTGAATTTTAAAAAACTGCCTTTATGTAAGGATAAAAAAAGAAGACAGTTTGAATTTTTAGAATGAATTAAAACATACTCTTCCTGCCTTTCTCATCCTTGCTGTAATTAACTATTTCAGACAGGTAAAATTTATCTTATTTTGAAATATTCAAATATATTAAGCCTGAAAATTAAGAGGCAACCATTTACACAACAGATTTCTGTTGACCCAGGAAAATCTCAGGCTTTTAAGTGTGAACACACTAGGTACAAGTGTACCTGCCATTGCACACACCTACATTATTCGTTGGGCCCTAATTTACTCACCTGTTGTTTCTCGGCTACCTCCTAGGGGGAAGACACTCTCCTAGGCCAATGGGAGATTCAAGTTATGAAATAATCCTTGACCTCCTGGAAGTTAAAATCTAATAGAAGTAAAATATATACATCAACAATTACAGTAAGAGTCATGTCTGCATCAAGAAATGCCAGATAACCTAACACAGCCTATTTGCTTTTAAATAAATTCCTGCATTTTCCTGTGAAAAATTAAATAACAAGGAAGACAAATTTAAAGAATAACTACCATACCTAAGAATAACAGAAGAACAAAACAGGGGCTATTGAAGACACAAGAAATATCAAAATACAGAATCAGGTACACTTTGCAATTAATCACAAAGTCTTAAGAACACTCTGGAGGTCATAGAGTTTATGGCTAATTTTTACTCAACAAAATATAAAATATTGTTCTTTGTGTAACTAATTACACCAGGACACAATTACAGGGGGAAATGCAGATATTTTAAAGTTTAAGTGCTATAATTAATTCAGACAGGTGAAATTTATCTTATTTGAAAACACTCAAATAAATGAAGCCTGAAAAATAATTAAAAGAGGCCATCAGTTAGATAACACATATCTGTTGAACATTTACTCTGTGCTTGGCATTATGCAAGGTGCAAAGAACAAGCAGATATTTTCTTGAAACTATATTCTAAGAGCAATTTTTCTTACACAAAGTTATATATAAAGAATTTATATATGAGGAGCTCTGGGTAACTTAATGTGCAAGGATGTCAACAGTCTCTTGCCAGAAGATGTAGAAAAAGCTCTTCCTGGAGTCCTTTGTTTTAACTGACTTGATAAAATCCAAAAGAAAGGGAATAAACTGTGACTCGAATAAGGGATTTTTCTTGTTGCTTTCTGATGACTTTAACATAAATGAAGTTTGGAAAAATGTACAGGAGTGAGTGTTGAATACCACCAATCTCAAGTTCCAGTTATCTCCCTTTGATGCTACTGGCAGGAGCTGTACAGTCCTCTGTTCAAGGCTAAGGTGTTTGCAGAGAATGCTCAAAGTATAGCCACCTGTGTTTCTTAATTGGACGTTTTCCACATACATCTGTAAAGCTTAGAATTAGGAAATAAAAGTCCAAATTTGAGGATGTTAAAACCAGTTTTAAAAAGGGGGACTCTCACTAAAACTAAGTCAAAAGGAAACTTGAAGAAAATTCAACAGAGATTAAATAGACAACTTGCTTTGATTTCTGAAATCCAGGTCAGAACATATTTTTAAGACTAATTTATTGAGACTATTATAAGACCAATTTCAATTTTAATGTTTTTATTCCTTTTAAGGTTAAAAATAATCTATTTTTATATCTTTGAACTTGTTTTCAGAAGCAGTTCATGTAAAGTATAGATTATTACCCATTTTGAATTATCTACATAATTTCTCAAATACTTTAGTAAAGAGGAACATACTAGAGTCACAGTTACTAAAGAAACTAGAGTATATAATTTCTAGGAGATCAAAGATTATAATTTACCATTTTTCTTAACCAACAATTTTATCTCTCCAAACTAAACTAAGAAAATGTTCAGCATCAGCATCCACAAGCTAAGTCAAGTCACAATAGGCCAACGAGTTGGGTGACTCCTTGGCAATACGAATAGTTTTACCAGAATTACCAATTTCACTGGTTGAAAATTTGTTCTAGTTCACTCAAGAGTCTCTAACAAGCAGCTTAGGAGTGCTGAACACCAGTCCAAATCCATTATAAATTATCCCATGACAATAGGCTGGATTTTGAAATTCATTTCCATAAAAGTTCCCTGAAGTTGTTCCATAAATTATTTTAACACAAAATTGACCTTAAAGGTCTGCTAAAATATTAAGTGCATATTTAAAATATTAATCATTTCTTTATTGTAAAGTCCTATCTGTTCAAGCAGAATTCAGGCACTTGAAAGAAAAATCTGATCGCTATTCTTCTAATCCCAGTTTTCTTATCACTTTCAAGTTTCTCATTTGTTGTGGTTGTATACTCCACAAAGCACTTAACTAAAAGAAATCAGCAGGAAACTCGAGAAAGTATCAAGCAAGAAGTCTGAGGGATGAAATAGAACTGAGTATTAGAAGCAGTTTGAAAATAAGTAAGACATTACAAAAAGCAAATAACCAAGTTCCCTCCCACCCATGGCTGCATAGCATGGACATCTGATCTAATGATGGGCCTCTTCTGTGTAAGCTAAGGCTTAATGTTTTACCAAGCAATTTTTGAATGATCAAGAAGGGAGATGGAGAACAAAACCACAAAACATGCAAACACGTATTAAGCAAAATATCAAATCAACAAAAATTCATAAAGTGTCTCCTGTATGTGTGTGCCTGCCAACTCCGTGAGAGGTCATGAAAAGAATGAACAAAAAGATGGGTTATTCCCACAGAGCTCATACTCTTGTTTGAATGATAATATATAAATCATGGTTTTTTATCTTTTTTAAAATATAATTTATTGTCAAGTTAGCTAACATACAGTGTATACAGTGTGCTCCTGGTTTCAGGAGTAGATGCCCATGATTCATTGCTTACATACAACACCCAGGGTTTAGTCCAACAAGTGCCCTCCTCAATGCCCATCACCCATATTCCCTTCTCTTCTGCCCCTCCCCCCATCAACCTTCAGTTTTTTTCTCTGTATTTAAGAGTCTCTTACGGTTTGCCTCCATCTCTATTTGAAAGTATTTTTTCCCCTTTCCCTTCCCCCATGGTCTTCTATTAAGTCTCTCAAATTCCACATATGAGTAAATCATTTTTTCTCGTAGCAAGTTTTCCTGAATACAATAATATAAAAATATGTTATACTATTTTTACTCATTGTTACAGAAGGCATCTGCACATTTGCTAAGAAACAGTAACAGGTCAGAATCATTTGGCCCTAAGCACATTACCATTTCAAGACTCGTGTACATGGGGGCGCCTGGGTGGCTCAGTCCGTTGAGCGGCCGACTTCGGCTCAGGTCACGATCTCGCGGTCTGTGAGTTCGAGCCCCGCGTCGGGCTCTGTGCTGACAGCTCGGAGCCTGGAGCCTGTTTCCGATTCTGTGTCTCCCTTTTTCTGACCCTCCCCCGTTCATGCTCTGTCTCTCTCTGTCTCAAAAATAAACGTTAAAAAAAAAATTAAAAAAAAAAAAGACTCCTGTACATGGATTATTAGATGATAGTCAATCATAACTTTTTAACACGGTGCAGTTGGTAAGGGCAGAATGCCAATGATGTACAGTGAAGAAGTGTCTCTAAAGATGAACGTGCTCTATTTACTGCCTTAGCCAAATAGCTAACTATCTCAGAAATGGGAGCCACTAGTCATAAGAGGTACCTTAACAAGGAATGTGGATCAAGTATTTAAAAAACCCTAATCAAATAAAATCAAAGCACATGGCTTACAGACTGTGATTTAGTAGATTCATTTTTTATATATGGATGATAGCATGCTATTACCTGTGATTCCCTTCAGCTCATTGATTCTGCTCTACATAGTTGAAAATGATGTCAGCCCTAGGTTTTCTGCAGCTTTTTAGGTCTGGCTAGAAAATCAAAACCATGCATAGCCTCTGACACAAAGCTCACACATGTTATCTGCCACTTACAGCTGATGCACTTGCCCCTCTAGGGGTGTATTCCTGTTTGAATATACTATTTTGCTTAAAGCCTTCTAATATACTGTGTGAACTTTATCTGAACTGCCCAAATAGAAATGTATGTGTGTTCTGTAGACATTGGTCTCACAACTGGACTTTCCAACTGTGTTTTTATTTTTTATTTTCTTAGAGAGCGACAGAGAGACAGAGGCACAGAGAGAAAGCACGAGCAGGGGAGAGAGAATCCCAAGTAGGCCCCACATCCAGGACACAGCCTGACATGGGGCTCGATCCCATGACCTGAGCTAAAATCAAGAGTCAGATGCTCAAGGGGCGCCTGGGTGGCTCAGTCGGTTAAGCGTCCGACTTCAGCTCAGGTCACGATCTCACACTCCGTGAGTTCGAGCCCCGCGTCGGGCTCTGGGCTGATGATGGCCCAGAGCCTGGAGCCTGCTTCCGATTCTGTGTCTCCCTCTCTCTCTGACCCTCCCCCGTTCATGCTCTGCCTCTCTCTGTCTCAAAAATAAATAAACGTTAAAAAAAAAATTTTAAAAAGAGTCAGATGCTCAAGCAACTGAGCCACCCAGCCACCTCCCAACCATGCTCTTGACTTATACTTTTGTTGTTCTTTTCATGAAGACTAAGTTGGTGGAGATTAGGACTAAGGATTGCCCATAAAACAAACAAGACGATAAACAGTAATGTCCTTTTTAAATTTTTTTTTACATTTATTTATTTTTGAGAAACAGAGTGACACAAAGTGTAAGCGGGGTAGGGGCAGAGAGAGAAGGAGACACAGAATCCAAAGAAGGCTCCAGGCTCCGAGCAAACAGTTAGCACAGAGCCTGATGCAGGGCTCAAACCCACAAACTGTGAGATCATGACCTGAGCCGAAGTCGGACACTCAACCAACTGAGCCACCCAGGAGGCCCAAGACCTACAGGATGGTTAAAAGAATTGACATTCCTATTTATTTATGCCACTTAAAATTTTAAGTAGAGGTAGACATTGAATAGGATGGCAGAATGTAAAGAGAACTTTACTCTTCAATAATTCTAGTTGGAACCATCTCAAACTAATAAAGGAGGCTAGTCATGTCCAAACAAAGTCCCATTTTGTATATAAATGAAAAATACCTAGGCCCTGTACACATGCATTGGTAAAGTACAACTTACCTGTTGGCACAGCAGGATTGTCAAGGCCTGGGACATTGGATAACAGATATTGGGCTGAGTGACATGGTTTCTTGACCAACAGAATTACTGCTTTTTATGGGTGTGTCTGGTGCTAACAGGTTAGGTGGGTTTAGAAGGCAGCAAGTCCATAGCTTTAGGATCCTCTGACTTGGCAAAGACATATCATTCTATGTGGCAGCCAAGATCACCAAACCTCAGGTGTGTCTCTGTTAAACACATGAAGCCCTGGACACACACCTTGGAATATATATTGTTTGCTGTGTTAGGAATCGACCAGAGTAAAAGCAAAGTTGAAGTAACTCCAAGTCAATGATCTTGCCCATCTTTGAATCTAGGTAAGACACCTGGGTCTAGCCTAGCATAAAGTATAATTTAAAATTGAAGTTAAAACCCAGTTACACAAAATTATCTTCTGAACTTTCATGAAATTGGAAGACTTGAGGTTAACTCAGTGGTAAAATTACATTTAAAAGGAATTTTTATTTTAAAGATAATTTGTGTGTATGTGTGTGTGTGTGTGTGTGTGTGTGTGTGTGTGGCTTGGTAGGTATAACACTAATTCTTTTATTACATTTTTTCCCCACATTGTTAGGTAGAGTGCTGTAGTTTACTTCAAATTAATATCGTATGGCATTATTTTGTAATTTTATTTATATATGGACTGTAAAATATTTAGATTACGAGGAGCTCATTATCTTGGGACACTATACACATTCAAATACCAAGAAATGTGTAATAAAATTGTAAGACATGGTCTTCTATTCAGGATATATATTATTAGCATGTTCTTTTTTATGGGCCATAAAAACCACTAACTATACAAGGTTCCTTTATTCACTAAGTATTTATGGAACATCTGCTTTCTTCAAAGTACAGCATTCAGAACCATGAGAACATAAAGCTAGGAAACAAAGCCGGTCCCTAAGGAACTTGTAAAGAGAATGAAGTGTGAAGATAGATACGGAAGGCCAGTAGAGAAATTACAAAGCACATGGGCTCATTACTCAGCCCCGTCCAACACGGTGCTACCTATTTCTGGGCCAGTTGATCTGTTCAAGGGTAACTAAAGGTACTGCCCTCAGGGAGTTCGGTCTAAAAGGACAGGTACGAACATTACAAATTTTCATTTCTCAATACTACATGAATTCTGGAAATGAGCACAAGTATAGGTTATAAACATAATTACTGCTGGAAGGTTAAGATCAGCTCCATAGTGGTTTCATAGGAAAGACTTCTTGAACCAAGTCAGTCTGGATCTGAGCATTAAAGGACACATAGGATTAGGACAGGAAAATGGACAGCGTTGTAAAGGCATTTTGAGTGGTAGGAACAAAATGAACCAAATGCATGAGACAGGAATGCACAGAAGGTACTGTGGAGAGCTGCTTAAGGGTCAGACAGACAGGAGATGGGGGATAAGAAAGCAGCAGTGAGGTGTGCACTGCAGAGTTCAGGGATGGCCAGTTGAGGTCAACCGTGAATATCAAACTGCAGAGCTTAGACTCAATTTGATGGCCACAGAGACACACTATGAGCTGAACCATTACTGTTGAAGAGTGACCCCTCTAGAAAGGCAGACTTTGAAACAAAGTCTAGTGTTCAGGGTATTTATTAGAGAGGGCCCTTGGGATCAACACCTGAGAAGGAAGGGGGAGAAAGTAGAATAAAGCCCAGGGAGAAGTCTGCTGACTCCATAGGGGGCTCTGCGGTGGAAACAGCCAGGAAGCCAGGCTGAGAAGCTGGTGTTGGGTCTTTATACTTCTGTTGCAGGCAGTCATTTCATGTGGGCCATTCTGGGAACAGGTGTGACCTTGGACCAGGTAGCTGTCTGCCACCAAGGCAGTCCCTAAAGGGGCTGACAGGCTGTCCACAGGTAGTGCTTCCAGAAGCTGGGATAAATCATTCCTTGAAAGAGGGTCTGGGGAATTACAGTTGCCAGTTTAATTTAACAGTGCCATGCAGTGGTTCTCAAAGTGTGGACCTGTTACCAGCAACATTGCATCAATTGAGGCCTTGTTAGATATGCAAAATTTCTGACATCACACAAGACTTAGTGAAACAAACTCTGGGAACAGGACCATCCAGGAATTTGCTCACCTATATTTCCCTGTGATTAGGATAGAGGATGAAATTTAAGAACTGGTAAAATGAGTATTTGAAAGATAAGTAAATCAGTGAGTAAATGAGGGTATGGTCTCACTTTCCAAAATTCTACATCTAACTTGTGCTACTCTGAATCTGCATGTAAACCCTCTTAAAAACAAATGAATTATACGGGGCGCCTGGGTGGCTCAGTCGGTTGGGAGTCTGACCGACTTTGGCTTAGGTCATGATCTCACAGTTCATGAGTTTGAGCCCCGCATCAGGCTCTGTGCTGACAGCTCGGAGCCTGGAGCCTGCTTCAGATTCTGCGTATCCCTCTCTCTCTGCCCCTCCCCCACTCACATTCTGTCAGAATCAAAAAATGAATAAATGTTAAAATAATTAAAAAAACAAAAACAAATGAATTATAGGATGCCTATTATGCCCTATTAAGCATGTACTAATAAACTTAAATATCTAAGATTGGTAAACATTCACACCATGATCAGGCTATTAAATATTTAATATTTATTTAAATACTATCCTCCATTCATTCCAATTACTATTTTTACATTAAAAAAAACATTCTACGTAGTACTCCTAAAAGAACCTTCTGAACACTGAATATGTTCATAGTGAAAGTTCCTATCACCATGAACTATTAATATGAACTATCTGGTTGTAGGGTGTGCTCAGTTTCTGGAGCAAAACCTAACTTCATGGAGTCTGATGTCTAGAAGAGTAATGGTTCACTTATCACCAAACCCTATGAGAAGCCAGGGTACTTTGGAACTCTGGTTTCTAATGTACACTGAGTCATGTGGCACACTAATCCTCCAAATGCATTCTCCTATTTTTTCTGGGCACAAGCTGACTCAAGTAAACACTACATTTCCCAGCTTTCTTTGCAGCATGTAAGGCTCACACACATCTGGGTCAGCAGAATGGGAGAAAAGTAAAGCACACAATTTCTGGTTATCTTCAACTTAAACGTGATCAGCTTTCACTGCACTTCTTTCCCAACCCACTTCCACCAGGGGTTGGAATGCAGATACATCAAGAATCTAGCTTTGACGAGGCCATTGAGGATAATTTAGAACACGTAAATACAGCATTTAAGAAATTTGTGTAAATATTCAGAGCAACCCTGCCGGTCTAGGGCAGAGAAATAAACCCTCTCTCATTTTTGTTCAAATGCTTAACCCTGACTTGTACATTTATAGCCACTGTGTCACAAGACATCATCTGTAATAAGGAAATGAGGTTACTGATTACATTCATATTCCTGAACAGCTTGAAAACAAATGTTTTATTTGTAAATATTACCATAGATGGCATACTGATGTGTTTCCTATTCTTGAACTGTAAATAAGTCTCACCAGTTTTAAAAGATAGGAGAGTAATTCAGAAGTCCCACAAAATAAATAACAATGACATCCAGGAAGTGCTTCATCTAACACTAACATAATGTATATTAAACTTTAACAGAAATCTTAAAATTTTTAAGACCAAGCCTTACCGGAATGGTATCTGGTAAATTTTGCTCAATTATACAAATCACTACTAGAAGGTAACCTTCATGAGGGTAATGAATAGTGTATTAGCAAAATCCACAGAACTCAGAAAAAAATTTCTGGCACAGGATAGGCACAGTGTAAGACCACAGAATCAATCAATAATTCATTTTATGGTCAAATATCTGAATGATCAGAATAGACAAATACAGAGCTAATATTAAAAGATTTTTCAGGTGTCCAGACATACATTAAACCTTCTCAAAAATAAAATCCAATTGAATTTTTTTCAATTGCATCAGGAAAAATCCCAAGATCCTATAATTAACAAAACTTTTACCGTTGAACTTACTAATTCAAGATTTATGAACAGTCATGTCAAGGGAATAATGTAGACTAGAAATATTAACAAAAATACAGTAGAATATGAAATTGTATTTGATCACAACCACATAAACACTGTGAGTTCCCTTGTAACAATGGAATACACTGGCCTTACCATCAGGTGTTAGGTTTTAGAGCTAGTATTTTGAAACCTTTGTTCAATCTTTAAATTAATGAAGTTGCATAATGCTAAACTCAGAGCACATACTTTATGCCAGGTAAAAAGGTCAAAAAGACCTTATATTTGGCATTATCTAGTCTATTTTCAAGGTTTCAGTAAACTACTCCAGTTTGATAAGTTGCTAAAGTAGGCAAACCATTAATCCCATAAATCAATTAGTAGACCAGTTATCTTTGTTCCATTTTAAGAAAAAAGACTGCACCCTTTACTAGGAAAGCTTGCTATTGATCACAGAGGAAGTAATAAGATAGATAGGTTAATCCATAAATTCATGTACTAGGAAAACAGTGCAAAATTTTTATATACATTCAAGACAAGGAGATCAAATGTCAGTGTTCAAAAGAGTTGGTTCATGTTCTGGCTCTGAAGTTCATTATTCTGGGTGATTTACTTTAGACTTCACTATACCATAATGTTTCATTATGTCTGATGCACCTGCTGTTTCCCATCCATTTACCTCATGTAAACATTAATAGACTAACATGATAAAATGTGATAAAATATAGACTATGGAAAGAAGATGTGTTATGGATCTAACATAGCATTAAACCTCTTTTACTACTAGCAAGATTTATCCGTAGTTTCAAAAGTATTCCATGTCTCAGCCCTTATTATCTGTGTGCTTTAGAAGATAATTCTCTTCATTCTATGTTAAGCATGAGGAATTTTTAATCTTGGGGGAAAAAAAAGAGAAACGGTTGGCCTCAAAAAACATATCCAATTAAAGGGATACTACACACTAAAATAGCAATTAAGATAATAAGATATTTCTGTGCTCAGATCTATGCCTGCCAAATTTCTGGTTAACTTCCCAATATAGAAATATGATCCAATTCAAATGCTTTTTAAAAAAAAACCCTCAAATTTTCTGGCATCTTCAGAGAAGGGTGATATGAAAGATGAGAAAATCTTGCCAGAATTTACAAGGGAATCTGAGAAAGTAAAAAGCAGTAAAAAAGAGTTAAATATTTTCTTAGGATGAATTGCTACCATAATGAAGTAGACAGTATCTATCTCTGTATCACTTGTTGGTCATTACTGATAGGCTTATTATGGCTCTTGGTTTTAACATTTTTCTATGTGCACATTAAAGCCAATAACATATTCTAATTTTATACATCCTTGACTCATTTACCCTGTTTTTCCCTCGTCAGAGCAGCTTTATTTGGAGCAGATTCTTCTAGTCTTCATGGAGTTCTGTTCCATTTTAAAGCTGATAGAGTTAGCTCCATTTTTTCTAATTCAGTATCCTCTTCCTTATTCTTAACCCAGAAAGACATTTCTCTGTTTGGCCATGGAAAAAAACCAACTTAAAGGTGCATCTCAAGTTTGCAACATGTATTATAAAAAACTCTTTTACTCAATTTCCATCTCGAACAAAGCAAAAATAGGCAACACCCCCTACCTCTTCTTAATGACTTTCCTTTGTTAGTGGCACCTTCCTTCTCATAGTTACTCAGACACAAAGTCTAATGTCTGCCAAGGAAGTACTTGATACTTTGAAATAAATTACTTAGGACTCACATGAAAGTAACTGGTACTCCCAAAACAGTAATCTGAGAAAATCATTTAAATATACATACACACATATATTTTAAAGATGATTAAAATTTAACATTTAGGAATCTTTAAATTCATCCCTTTAATGCTACCTCATTAATTTTATAGTCATTTAAACTGTCAGCCTACCTAGTAAACAACAAATTTTCAATTCCATATGCAAGTCCTGTCATTCTCACAAAACTGACCCCCATCTAGCGCCAACTGACTTATTCTGGACCTTCCTTCAAACCAGATATAATTCAGAAGAAACCAGTGTAACTTCTGCAATGCAATGATGATACGCATTGACTTAACATCCATGTGTTATGATTATAATGTTTTCTAAAGTTACACATGGCCTAGAGGTTCTTAAGAAATAGTTACAAGTGAGTTGGCTGAAATATTTTCAAAGGGTTTTAATTTTACCTTAAAAAATATTGCTAAGGTAAGCACAGGAAGTTGTAAAATCATTATTTTCTTACAATAATTACATTTCACTACATGTTCTTCACTCAGTATCTGCTTAAAATATGTATTTGGATAGACACATAAGCTGTCTGTCTTAAGATAAGGACTGTAAGATTCCATTTAAATACATTCTGTTGAGAATAACTTCATTTTTATTTTGTGCCAATATCCTACCATACACCTAGGAATGTGGCATGGCGGCAGTAGGCTATAGATATCAGAGCATGTGCCACAGTCTGAGGATAGCAGTTAATTCCCTATTATCTAACATTTCAAATCTTTAGTCTGCAATTACAATAGGGGCAGGGAATCAAGAGTTTCTTTATTTTAGGCAGCCCTTTATTAATGAATGCAGTCACTAAAAGGCTAATTGTATCTTCTGAGCTATTAATTGACTTCGCTCCAAGACTACTGTAGAAAACATATGGTGCAAGATCCAAGCAACTGGCCAGGGCTGTGCACAGGGGGCATTTGGCTTCTTTTTGAAAAGAAGAACCAAAGGTAATCCCTTTGCAGCTGCAGTGCAGATGGTTTTCTTTACACCATTTCACTGAATACTAAACAGGAACTGGGAAAAGTTTGAAAACATAATAAACAAACAGCTGAGTGTTAGCTTAAATGCTCTTTGCATCTATCAGGGAGAAGCATTCAGAATCTCTGGATGTTTACCAGATAGCTTAAAAGAAAAACAGAGATGTGAAAACTGAATGAAATTATTTTGAATTGGTACCTAAATATGGTTCTGTGTGGTTTTCTTCAAAGTAACAATATAATTAAATCTCTCTGAAACTTCATTTATGGATGTCATGATTCATAATCTTCGACATCATCAAAAGTTTACATTTCCCTGAAAATATGCTGAGATGAGTAAAGCTGAAATCACCTTTCCCTAAAGGAGTTACATGAAAATCATGGAGACAGCTGTTAACCTTCATTTTTTTTCTCCTTGGTGTGGTAACTAACACACTGCCTTTCCTTTAAGTAAAAAAGTGCCGTTTCAACTTCGCGCTCACTTATTCTACTTTGGCAGACAGAAAATATTAAATGGAAGACTGGCTAGTAGGCAGGAAAAGAGCAAAGTCCTATCAATGAATCGGTCTGGCCTCTTAATGGCCTCACAGGTAGTAATAGTATATTAAGTCCAATGAAGAACTAAGATATTAATCGTAAACATACATCTGGTTACACAAATATGCATTTGACACTCTTCTAGACATTGGGGTTGTAGCAATAACATAATACTGTTATGCATATAAACATACACACCTACTATTTCACATAGAATCAGAATAAAGAAGACCAAAATATCACTATTTTTACTTTCTGACTATAGATAAAACTAAGAATAGGATTATGGTTACTATTTATGGATAATTTTTCTTAACTTGTTTTTGGTCAGATGCTACCTGGATTTTCTAAAATCAGGAGCTATTCAAAAGAGTATGGTATATACGTTATTAATAGCAAGCAGTTTCCAACCAAAATATGGTATTACTTTATGCAAATTAAGTAACGCATTAGGTAAATACAATAATTTCTTTCTGTGTTCTCAACCCTCCTAGAAAATCAAGTATTAAAATAAAGACCTTCAAAAACTGAAATAAACCATTCCTGCATTTCTATAACAGGGTAGTCTGGTGCTTCATCACTTAGACAGTTCTTGAGTTGTAAACAGCAAAAACAATTCAGTCAAAATATGTTCTTAAGCCCTACTTACTACCCAATGGCATCACACCCAGAATAACCTCAAAGAAAAGAAAAACTCTACCTCTTCTCCACTGCTCTCCTCTTCCCCATACTTGAGTTCCATAAGCTTTTCACACACTTTGCAAAACAGCAATAGCCTCGCATTATGAAAAAAGCAAAGACAAACCATGCCAACGCCAGCTCTAAGTGGTTGGTCGCTGGTGTGACGTCTTTTTCTCCTAAATGCCTGCCATCTGGAGCAGACGTCCTCACCGCTCTGCCTTGCCAGCATCCCTCTCATTCCCGACTCCCAGCTCTAAGTGTTTTTGCTTATCCCTTGTTTAGGCCTCTTAATTTCTTTCTTCTCACTTGCTTGCCTTTCACTTAACTTGGTAAAACACTACAACGGCTGCATTTAATTCACTTATCAATGTTCAGCTAAAAAGGACTATACAGAATTCACATATGGCTGCAGCTATCATTTCCAGCCCAACGAGTAACAAGACTCCCTTTGAATCCTTCAGGCAGAAAAACTGTGCCGTAACACACTGAGGAAGTAATTGGTTAAAATTTGATAGAGTGTGTTTCCAGAGAAGCTAATTTTTCCCCTCTCCAAAAAATCGTGTTTTACTGGGAAGCATATGACCCCTTTCTGGATCTCTTAATTACTAAACAGCCTATAAAGATATGCTGAATTGTTTTCATGGGAAGGAGGGTTTAACTCTAAGATACACAGGTGCTTGTCACAACTTGGGCCACGATGAGGGCTTTGATGGGCCTCAAATATCCTTAGGATGCTTCTGCTTCTTAGCAGCAGTGCATGGAGCTGAAGGAGAAAGAGCCTATAGCCTAATTCAGCTGGAGAGCGGATTAGTCACGATGAAAGATACTTGAATTTGTTACATACTACTGGGAAATTATTTGGGTCTCAACCATGTGGTTTTCCTCAAAGTAATAATACAATTAATCTCTCTCAAACTTCAATAATGGGTGCCATGACTCATTATTAGAAGCTTCCGTTTCTCTGATAATGTTCTGAGATGGGTAAAGCTGAAACCACTTTCACTTCTGTCAGGCCTGCAACACAGAATACCATGTACATTCCCTAGGATGACAAAAGAGGCTGAGGTGGTGACAGGGGACAGAGGCTGGGGTGAATGACAGACTTCCGGACTCACCTCGTCTGAGGATGAGGGTTTCTCCCATAGGCTTGGATGTTTTTGGCTTGTCAGGTAATAAGACCAGTAAAATTTATTAGTTTTTTTTTTACTGGATTGCTAGTCCTTTTTTTTAAGGAACATTATTACTTCTAAGCAATTTTCTCTATTCCTACAATGTTGCAAAATACTTTAATTTCCGCATGGAATCCAAAAGCACCATAAGATTTAATGAAAAAAACTTTTACTTTGCAATTCTAGAATAACCATAGTGACTACACAAGAACAAGTCACAGAAAATCCTAAAATTCACATCTGCAAGACCTTAATGTCAAGCATTAGTCTAGTGAGAAATGTGATAAAGGGTAATATATTCATAAACAAATAAGAGTGGCAATTTATTAGAAATACTATACAGGGTTTATTCATCAAAGTGTCTGTACAGGTAAAGGGTGTACACCTTTTCTGTACTGTTTTTATCTTTATGATTTCTGGTGTAAATATTAGTTCAGCCTCCATGACAATTTAAATAGAAGATATTCTGTGTATTTTGTGTTTTATCTTTTAGGATTCACCATATGTAACCTCGATTATTAAAGTAGTACACCTATATTGTAACCAGATCAGGAAATCTGGAACAGTACTATTATGGACTACTTCTGTATTCACTGTCCAGCATCCAGTATCCCTTCCTTTGGGAAAAGCCACCCTTCCCCAGCTATTAATACACGTGGTTTGGGTGGACCTGATGCAAGCTCCTGGCTTTAGGGTGAGGCCACCTCCTCACAGTAAGCTACCCATCTGACCACAGAGCTTGGCTCAGAGATGCTCCAGGAACCCAAGCCATTTAGCAGGAGTCATCTTAGAACTTTGCTGCTATGTCTACCTATTTCTATATCTACAGATAATCACTGATACCAATTTGGTATGTTTCCTTCCAGACTTATTTTTCGGTCACATATAAGCCGACATATACATATATGCACATATGTATACATACATTTATGTTTACAGATATTTATGTAAATATCTGCATGTATAAAGTTTCTCAATACAGTGATAGACTCTATGAAACTAATTTACTTCTTTAATTCACATTTAGATTATTCAAATCTTTCCATTTCAGGGCAACAGAAGTACCTTTATTTGCTTAATTACTGCATAATAATGTACCATATAGAGAAAAATAATTTATTAAATAACCAATAGGATATTTTATCCTATAGTGATATATTAAAAGAGAGAATGACTGGCTAGAAGCAATAGGCTTCTTTCTGGAACACACCCTGCATCATTATTTGCCACTGCAGGAGTGCCATAGACTTAGAAGGAGCCATTGCTAAAGACAGCGAGTCCTGTGGAAGAAGGTGGGTTTGAGGAAAATGAAAATAGAAATTCAGGACAACTCAGGGGAAAAAAAAGAATGTAATCTGAACCAGATCACTGCTATCTTCCTCAAATTCTCATCTAGGAGGGTACAATCTAGCATCAGGAGATTTTATTAGCAGGGGGACAACAATCATACATTGGTTCTAGTAAAATCAAGCTCAGGTTAGCCTTGGACCTGAGCTATGACTCCTGGGTTTGAAATGGTGATTTCAGGGGGTTCAGAGGAGATGGAGGCTGGGGGTGAATGAAGGCAGCATCCAGGGAAACTTGAAGTAAGTGAAGACTAAGACCTAGGGACCACTGGCTGTGCACAGGCTCATATTTGACCTCATGAAAGCCCAAAAGTACATAGGTTCATCTAACTGTTCAGTACACAGAAAATGTCCATATATGAATCATAGCAACCAGTCAGTTTTAAAGTATCAATTCCTTAGGTCTGGAACCATATTTACTCAATACTCCACACACACAAGTTTCTATAAATACTCAGTGTATTGTATGCAGGGTCATTACTGAAAATTGATATACCTTACACTCCCTAGTTTTGAAAATTTAATTAACTGTAATGATTTGCTTCAAGACCTTTCTTTATTAGAGTTTAAGTTCCTTAGGGACAGGGACCACATCTGTTTTATTCTGTAGCGTATGCCTGGCCCATGTGGCATGTGCAATAGCCAATACATTTTGTTCAATGTATCTATGAGCAGTGAAGAGTAGGGGAAAGGAGAAAAGAGGGAGAGAGGGAAGGAAGTGATGGAAGAGAAAGCAAGAGCCTAAGAAGAACAAAGCTCATTTCAAAATTACGTACCTTCACCGGTAACAGTATTCCATGAAGAGCTATCTTCTTTGCAAAGTAAAATTAGGACACAGTTTGAAAGGAATGAGATTACAATGGCTCCATTTGTTTTTTTGTTCATTCTTACCTAAAATTATCTATATAGATTGCACTTTCTTACACATTTCTCTCTTCTTAAAAAGGCAAGTCAGGCAAATGCCAAGTCTATTTTTATTATATCAAGATATATGTATACTCACATAACTGGCATTTTCAAACGGCATTTTCAAACGGCATTATATCAACATATATGTATACTCACATAAGAGCATTTTCAAACGGCATTGTATACTCACATAACTGGCATTTGCAAACGGCATTGTTTCAAACATGCCAGCTAGTTTGCTTAATAAATCCCTTTAGAAGACTGAAAGTGGCCTAAAATGGAGTAAGAGTTACGAGGAATCACTCTGCAGTTCAAGTGTTTCCCCCTTTATGTTAGGGCTATGCTTTCTTATCAGGATTAAATACATTGTGAAAGCATTGTCATAAAATCAAAGGATATTGAGTGCAAAGAGGTACCTGAAGAGTTTTCCTAAGTTTCTAAATCATCTCCTTTTGCACCTTATTCAATAACTAATTCCAATTCTAAATGAAACTTTCTCATTTGAGCAAAAAATTAGGTCAAACAATTTTTCTTTTTTGATTGGGTCCTTTTAGCAGGAAAAAGTTTTGCAGAATTACTTTGGGTTTGTACCAAATAGGATAATTCCTAATTGTACATTTTGGATTATTTAAAAGCATCAAGGTAAAACATGTTTTAATCAAAGTGGAGTTACCAGGGGGAATGGGAGGATGTTTTACTGTAGTTAATTGTAGATCTGACATAAGGAAACCAAGGTTTTAATTCCATATAGAAAGATCAAAAATTCTACGTAAATACTCAAGATTTCTTAATTTCCATATACATACAGCCCTTGGCTAATTTAATATTTATTAAGTCTCTACTAAAATACATTTTTAGTACTTTATCTGAGTTTAAGATAAAAAAAAAAGAGAACTCTTCAAAATTACACCCAAAGGAAAGTCATTTTACTGTGCTGTTTCTGCAGATAAAATTATTTTCACCTAAGCTAACTTCCTAGACCAAAAAATATTTTCTATACTTAATTTAGAATATAATCTATAGTCAAAAGCATAAAAAAATAGTTTAACTAAAGATCTTAATTCCCAGTGAAGAGAAGAGCACTCTTGCTTTGATTGGCAGGACAGGGCTATCTCTGTTTAGGAAATGAGCCATTAAATTATTGCTCCATTTCAATTCCACTTTTTTCTTTTCAGGACCAGCTCTCGAGAAAGAGTGAAGCACCATTCCAAAGGCCATTCCTGTTTTTCCTCTCTGGGGAATTTTTCCTCGGTCACAGAATGGTGTATAATGTTTTTATCTGCAATTGCCATTTTTGGTATCATGAAGTAAGACCCACTTGAATTTTATATTTCAATCACAGTTTTGCGTATTTTGGCTTAGAAGTCTATTTTATTATGACTAAACAAAGATTGAACAACAAAATCTGCTCTCAACTTGGTCTCCTCTAAGATTAAAACATCCAGGACCTTGAGAAAACAAAGTAAAACAGTTTTATATAGAAAACAGCAACAACAACCCATCATCAGAGTATATGAATAAAAGATGAATTAAAACAGATAGTGCTTATGTCTAAAAATACCATCACAAACATACAAACTGTTTTGGCTGTTAATATGTTCTACATTTACAAAGACAGTCAGATTTTTTTTTTCAACAAAAACTGTCACGTATAGAGCTGTATATAAGTAAAATTTATTTTCATGTAAATCGCTAATAATTGATGGCTCAGAAAAAGTAATCCCACTGTAAACAAGTAGTGTAAACATAAAATGGACTTTTAAAAGCACAATGCAGTCACAGTACTTAACTTGCTAACAGGCATTTGTTATGATGTTTAACCTATTTTCTCCTCACTGAGCTGGGTACTATGTAGGTTACAGAAATGAAGCACATGGTCCTTTTCCTATAGAAGCTTAAAATATAATTGAGACAATAGCAAGCCTCATAAAACCACACTGAACAATAATTGCTCCACTGTGAGGTGCCAAGATTTGGAGAAGGCCATAAAGTGTTCATCAAAGAGCGGAGA
Source organism: Panthera uncia (assembly GCF_023721935.1). Taxonomy (NCBI): domain Eukaryota; kingdom Metazoa; phylum Chordata; class Mammalia; order Carnivora; family Felidae; genus Panthera; species Panthera uncia. Next base: position 124,617,206 of record NC_064816.1, read on the forward strand.
CTGGGTGGGACTCTGATGGAGAAAAAGGGTAGAGAGGCGCCAGAGAAGAGAAGCAGTTTTGTGTGTGTTTGCAGAGGCTACGAGGACTGGGGAAAAGGAGGCCATGACATGGCTGAGAAAGATCTTCAAGCCAAAGCAGTTAGTTTGTGGTGGACACGACTCTACGTGAAAATGTGATGCCAATGTTCTGACCGATATGGACAAGTGGGCCCACTAAAAAACAGATGAAGAATGCTCTGAAGGTCAAGTAAGAGCAGAGGCGCCAGAAGTATGTTGGTGACGGGTTTATTTCAGCCAGTATTTTATCCACTTGGGCAACCCAAGGTGCCAAGATCACAGAACAACAAAAGCAGTGACCACAATACCATGATGGTTACTAGATATTCACTACTATTGTTTTCAAGTTTTAATTTAAATTCTAGTTAGTTAACACAGTGTTATATTAGTTTCCAGTGTAGAATTTAGTGATTTTTTGCTTACATACAACACCCAGTGCTCATCACAAGTGCCTTCCTTAAAGCCCATCACCCATTTACCCCATACTCCCACCCACCTCCCCTTGAGTAACCCTCAGTTTGTTCTCTATAGTTGAAAGTCTGTTTTCTGGTTTGCTTTTCCATTAAGTCCATCTGTTTTGTTTTGTAAACTCCACATGAGTGAAATCATATGGTATTTGTCTTCTCTGACTTATTTTGTTTAGCATAATACTCTCTAGCTCCATCCACATCATTGCAATTGCACTACTAAAAGGATACAAAAGTACTGATTCAAAGGGACATATGCACCCCAATGTTTATAGTAGCACTATCAAATATTTCCAAATTATGGAAAGAGCCCAAATGTCCACCGACTGATGAATGGATAAAGATGCGGTATAGATAGATAGAGATATAGAGAGATATATAGATAGATAAATGTACAATAGAATATTATTCAGCCATAAACAAGAATTAAATTCTGCCATTCACTACAAATTACTTAAACCGCACAGTATGAGCTTTTAGTAAGCTAGGCCCTAATGAGTTTTACTAAATAAAATGTCCCACTGAAAAAAAAGTGAATTTTAGAGCTTACGGAACTCAGATTGGAAAAAACAAAATGAGTAATACAAATTAAAAGGAAACAGAGGACGAAACTCCAATTATAAAGCACTTCTAAGCAGACCTAGAACTATTCATTTTCATAGACTGCTTAAATTGAGGCTGTATAAATGTGTGTTTAGATCAATTCCATGCTTTCTCTTAATTCATCTATACCATTTAACTAATACTTTTTGTTTATTTTGTTTTCTTTGCCATTTTTACCTTAGTTTCTCATATTTAATGTCTGACTGTTTGGCTATTTTCGGGTAACACTTGCAAAGGTTTTATTTGGCAGCACTTATTATGGGCAGATGATAAAAGTCTCCACTCATTTTTATCACTTCTACCTAAGTCTTAAAGTCGACTACACAAATTCAATAAGAATCCAAATCTATTTATCTTCAGGGTAAAATACAAAAACCATCTATTTATTCAAGTCTTTGATTAACAGTATCTATATTTATGAAATGCTCTGGGCTCTGCAGGTGAAAATATTTTATATGAAACTCAAGTATTATTAAATAATATTCTTTGATGCTATCAGTGTTTTGCGTGCATATGTGCAAGTTCAATAACTTTAGCCTCAAGTCTAATATTTTAAGTTTTAAACTTAGAAAACAAGAAAATATCCTCTTAAAGTAAGAGTTTAACTTAATAAATCAGAAAAATTTATAAAATCAAAGTTACATCATGAAAATGTCTCATGGATCTTGGTATTTTGTTTCCCATTGAATGCTGGGCAGGCTGCAACTATTTTTGAGTAACTATTAAATATTTTTTATATATATGTATTGTTTCTGAATATTATCGGATAGTCACACATACATATCCCCATTACAATCCATGCTCAACATGAAGTAATATCATAAACAAGGAACGTCTGACCATAGGCAAATTTACTAACAAAGCATAACATTTCCAATTCATGAGACATACAAATTATCAACCTCAATTGTATTTTCTTTTAACCTGCTCATGAAGGCACAAGGTCCTCCTTTAACAGTAAGTGTATGGAGCTGTAAAGTACTTGAACCTCAATCCTGTGTTTTGCTGAGTGTACATGCTTGAGTATACCTTAACTATCCTGGGCTTCCTTTTCCTCATCTATACAACTGATAGGATTATCTCCAACATCCTCCCCACTGCACTAAAGTTCTGCTGGTTGATGAGAATGATTATGATGCCACCAATGTCTCTGATAATAGTAAAAACATCTCTTACACAAGGATGCCTTAATTATGAGTTGGCCAGTGTCCTATATACTTTAAATACACTGATTTCATTTTCACAACAACCTATGTGGTAGACACTGTGATTGTTTTCATTTTAGAAAAGAGGTTAAGTAACTTGCCCAAAGATCAAGATGTAAATGGCTGGTATCCAAATTCAGGCAGTTTGACTCAGAGCTCACATTCCTAACTATCATGCTACTTTATGATAGATGATGAGGTTTTATAATTTAACTATAAAATGAGCTTTTAATTAATGAATCTACTAACAGTTCCATTTCTGCTGATATGAATCTAAATCTTGAATTGCTATTTTTGTCATTCTCTGCTTGTGTGTGCAATATTTTAAAGGGATTTGAGTTATCAAAAAATGTGATCCCTAAAACAACCCTATGAAGAATATAGGATAGTTTTTTATTTGAATTGCATTTATGAGAAAATTTAGAGCTAAGGCCCTGACATTGGTGAGACTTCCCAATTACAAAGTTAAGTTGCTTTTAAGCTCTCACAGAACAAGGGAGAACATACTAGTCACAAAGCTGATGGACAACACAGCCACGTTAAAAACTTGGGATGCCTAACTTCTACCCTTGTCTGAATGTTTAGGACTCTCAAATCTTCAACCTAGGTTTCTCTCCTAAAGTCTTGACAAATCAGATTTAATAAAATGAAATAAAGTTTATCATTTTCTCCCAAACCTACTTCTCCTAAATTGCTTCTTCTGATTAATGATACCAACAATTTACTACCCTAAATGAAAAATATGTAACTCTTCACTCCCACAGTCTCACGTTGTCACTCAATTCCATAAAGTCTACCTTCAAAATACTGCTCAAATCTATTTATGTCATTCCTATTGCAGCAAATTATTTGCAGGATATAAAATGTCCTCTGTGATTAAGGACCATTAAATTTCCATGGTCATTTCAACCCTTCTGTACCTTAGGCTACAACCTCCCCAACAATCCACAGTCCTTACACTTTACCCTAAATTCCATGCCTCTGTACAGGCAAAGCCCTCTGGCTGGAATTCTTCCCTCTGTTATGAACACTTCCTTATCCTACCTACTTTCTTCTCTAAGAAATTTCTCCTTACCTGTCCCCATCTTCAAATTAATCACTTTCTTTCTTGTCTATGCCCATATTATATGACCTTTCATATTGGATTTTAAGGGTAATAAATACATTCCATTTGTCAGATTTAGTTCTAGGCTTTGTTCTTTGAATAGATTGTTTAACCCATAAAAAACCCAAGTAATGAAAATATTATCTCCATTTTACAGATGAAATCCTTGAAGCAAGGATAGAACTTGGAGCCTGGTTTAGATTCTGTGTCTCTCTCTCTCCACCCCTCAACTGCTCACACTCTCTCTCCCTCTCTTTCAAAAGTAAACATTAAAAAAAAAAATAGGACTATAATTCAAAAGTGGTGAAGCTCATGTTTTAAATTTGTTGATTTCTAAAACCCCATACTCTTTTTTCCCTCCCATAATTTCTTACATGTTTATACGTCTCTCTGCTCCACTGGACATTGAACTTTTTTTTTTTTTTTAACGTTTTTATTTATTTTTGAGACAGAGAGAGACAGAGCATGAACAGGGGAGGGTCAGAGGGAGGGAGACACAAAATCTGAAACAGGCTCCAGGCTCCGAGCTGTCAGCACAGAGCCCGACGCGGGGCTCGAACTCACGGACCGCGAGATCGTGACCTGAGCCGAAGTCGGCCGCTTAACCAACTGAGCCACCCAGGTGCCCCCGACATTGAACTTTTAAAATGCAAGAAATTTATCTTATTCACAACTTAGGCCTTAGGACCTGGCACATGGTCTGGCATGTAACAGATGTCCAGTGAGTAAATGAATAAGCCCATGTATTGTTTGGCTCACTAAAATCCTATTGTTGTTAACTACCATTTAAATAGAAATGCTAGTTTCATGAATATGACTAATAGGGAAAAAAGAGTTGAACAATGTTTATGAGTTTTTAATGTAATTTTTATTGAGTTTTTGTATCGTATTTCATTAATATAAGAAATAAAGAATAATACTGGTGTGCTTAATCTCCTAACATTATTCAAATTGGCTTTTTTCTTTCAATAAGATGCTTGGGATAAATTATTAATCTCTGTTCTTCCAGAAAGGTGCATCCATTTCAGGTCCAAACTTCAGTCCCAAATATTTTCTAAGATATATTTGCATACAGTCTGTATACGTTTTTGCAACTATATTTTGACCCTTGAAAAAGCAGGGCTGGCAATTCACTAAGTGATTTTTTAAAAAATACAATAAAATCTGGCATGCTATTTATGAAGGCAAACGTTTCTTTTTTTCTTTCCTTTTTTTTTTTTTTTTGGCTAAACATATCTTAAAGATAAACTTATCCTAAGAACAGAGGCATCCAACTAAATAAATTCTACTGTATGGAATAAGCAATATGAAGCAAGTATACTAAATGGCCTGACATGGCACAGCATCAAGTTAAATGCATGTTAGTCTATTTGTCCCAGCAGCCCCTCCAAACTTTGAGTACAAAATTGAAGGGAAAAATGAATGCTATAAAAATTAATGGATGGAAAATAAATTATGAAGATTTGTAAGGTGGCTCAGAGAACCGTTTGGTGGAAGACATTTGATATACAACTTCCATTCTCTAAATACTATGGCCATTCTTTCAAAAATATGAAGATCCAGAGAGTATCAGAATTCAACCCGATAAGTCAGTTACATATACTTAGAGGCAGAATTCTTACCTATGACATTTCTGTCAAGCTATCATTTAGCCATTTCTTGGAGAACACTCTACTGGTGGCACCACACAAATACCTGAGGCAGTCATTCACTTCTACAGCCAACACTTATTGAGCATTTACTATAAGCCAAGAGATTAGACATTATCTCAAGTAGTTTTCATTATAAGTATTATCACCTCAATTCTTTAAAGAAGAAAGTGCATATGATCAAGAATACTAAAACAACACGTAAGGGTGTGAAGTGCAAAGTGAATGCCCCCTACTACCTCTTCCTCAATCTTTTTTTTTTTTTTTAATTTTTAAACTTTTATTTATTATTGAGAGACAGAGACAGTTGCCCAACCAACTGATCCACCCAGGCGCCCCTCTTCCTCGATCTTTCATCACTGTTTCCCTAATATAACTCTGGTTCCTAGTTTCTGGGCATTTAGCTCTATAAACAGAAAAATGCAAATTATATGTACAATGTAATCTTGCTAAAAATTTTCTGGATCTTTAAAAAATACTTTCATATTTTAGAATCTTGAAAATATTTTCATAGTTCCACATAAATACCTATTTTTAATGCCTGCAAAATATAAGCTACTTCACTTTAGAGATGTACTTATTTAACCTGCCTCTACTGTCTTGTACTTTTAGAGCCATTTTTTTGTTTGGCTATTACAAACAACAGTGTATTATATTGTTGACTCAATGACCATGTGAATTTAAGTTTTGACAGATATTGCCAAATTAATTCCAAAGAGTTAGTACAAATTTATACTCTTACCCGAAATTTAAGAGAATGCTTGTGATCCCCGTCCCCATCTGTGTCTGGCCACTCCCCCACTCATGCTTTCTCTCACAAAAATGAATAAGCCTTTTTTTTTTTTAAGTGAGAAATTAAGTATTTGCCCAAAATGAAAATGAAAACCCATTTTTATGATAACTGTAATCTGAATTCTCAACTCAGGTTCATAAATTAAGTAACCTAGTCAAAGCAAACAAAAAAATTAGTGCGAACAGCTTTGTTTTACATTTTTTTGTCAGCCTTCATAGAACACATCTGGATTTCCCTATCTGCTCTAGCATTCAGTCTGTTGCAGTATGTTGTTTTGCTTGAAGTACTGGAGAAAAGTGGCCTCACATAGCAAGTATGTAGTTGCAAGAGGGGGGGATGGGGAACTCTGCACATGCTCTTCTTTGATACCACACCAAAACATGACAGCAGTATTTTCTAAAGGATTCTATGCAATGTAAAATCTGAAACCCTATCAAAACCCTTAATATAATGACTCTTACCTTAACTCTATTGGTTGAGGTACATCCATATTGTACTTTCAATGGATCTTGACTCGTGCGGATTTTCTAACATCATGCACTGCTCATTTGGAAAATACCAGTTCCTTAAGTTAGGTAAATCTTCCAAGTACTGTCTTATTATACGATATTCGAAAATCCCATTTACATCACTGCCAATCTCTTAAGAACAGTCTAAATACTGAGAAGCCTCTCAAGCTCATGGTGGAAAATACAAATTTTCCAAAATTCAAAGTATTGCCAAACAGCTTAATTCTCTCATTGGCTACAAGTATTATTAGTTGTTTTCCTTGAAGTAATAAGTTCACTTCATTAACTTTTGAGAAGATAACTGCCAAATGCCAAAGCCTGGATTCTTCCAAATGACTCTTCCAAGTAAAAGTGGTATTACATGTAAAACAGAGGCTAGTTCAGCTGGCAACTCAATAGTACAAGTACTTTTCAAGACAGCAACTGTACTTCAAAATGTGGCAAAACTGATTTATACATACTTCCCATTTCATCACACAAAATATTTAAAAGGACACTGTACACAAAGATTGAAACTTCACTACTAATTTTACTCCATCAAGGTCATTCTTAAATGAAATGTCATTTTTTTCTGTAAGTATATGATGAAAAAGAAAGTAATTACTACTATTTTAACTTGCTTTATTTATTTGTGCTAAGGTACCAGTAGTTTTCCTACAATGGCTTTTGCACTGCCAATGAAGTTCAGTGAAAAAGGCAAACAAGGTCTTACAAAAATAGTTTGGACTTCACAGACTTCTTAAAAGGATCTTGGGAATCCTCAGGATTCTACAGACCATACCTAGAAAACTATTTGCTGCTTCTATCACCACCACTTCAAAGGAGAGAAAACTGAGGTGTAAACATTAGGGAATCTACCCAAAGACAAATAGTAAACAGCACAGCTAAAATTCAAACCTGGGCATTCTAACCTCAAGTTCTGGTCTCTGAGGACATCTTAGCAGCTTAGGACATCTTTCTATCAGTTGCCAGTACTGTGGCAAAGTTCTTTGTAATAAAATGTCACTCTGGTCTTCACTTTGCCCTCTCAGATTTTAATATTCATTCATCAAGCATTTTGATCGACTATGAGCCAGAGACTGAGCCCCATGATGGGCATGCCAAAATGAGTAAGGTATTGTCTTCACTTCCAAGGACTTCACAATCAACTAGGGAGACAAATGGGCAAACTACCTGTAATTCAGTGTGATAAATGTCATAATAGTACTCTGTACAAAGTATTTTGGAGGCACAGAAGAGAGTGATTAATTCTGTCCAAAGAAGGAAGGAGGGGAATCAGGGGTTTACCAGCAAAAGTGCATTTTAGTTGAACTTAAAGGACAAATACATCAAATCCCTTTATTTACAGGATGGTCCTTCACTTACCTGAATACAGCTATCATGTTTCCAGCCTAAGTTGCCACTACTTTGAATTAAATATCTCCATTGTTTTCAAGAATATATTATGAGGAGAGGAAACAAATCCCCATATAATGGGAAATGCCTTCTGAACATATGTACTGACTCTTCTTTTGCAAGTATATACTCACATTTGTTAACATTAATCTGTAGTTGTGAGAAAGCCAGACAATTTTGTCTAATAGCCAAATAGCATATTATAAATTACAATTAGAAACAAATGTGTAAACTCAAGAAACTGTTCACAAATTACCCCAACCAGACTTTTTAGTCATCTTTCTTTTAAGACAGAGATCAGCAAACTTTTTTCGTACTGAACCAGATACTCAATATTGTATACTTGACGGGCCAGATGGTTTCTGACCCAACTATTCAGCTCTGCCCTTGTAGTATGAAAACAGCCATAGACAATATGTAAATGAATGGGCAAGGCAGTGTTCCAATAAAACATTACAACATAGGCAGTGGGTCACATATAACCCAATTGTTTGCTGCTTGCTGCTGTAAGCCGTGTTTCTTTTATGTATCCTCCTCGCTGCATACTGGAAGAACATTAGACCCAGAACTGGGAAAACTGGCTTTTAATTATACCTTGCTAAAAACCAGCTATGTGATCTCAAGCAGACTGCTTTACCATTCTGTTACCTATTTCTTGATCAAATCAACACTCTTTAGATTTTATGATCAGTAATAACCCTTACTGAAATCCAAAGAATCACTGCAAAGTAACTGTTTACCCAGGTTTTACTAATTCATTCCATCATGAAATAAGAAGAGTGACACTGATAAAAAATGAATGTGACCTTAGAGGATATTAATAGAAAGGTTTACTCAAATGAAGAGGGTGCAGGGCTGCTCCACTCTTCAAAAGTAAATTTCAATTCTGAGTAAAACGCTAAGACTGTCCAGGGGAAAGCAACCCAGGACAATCAATCAATCAATCAATAAAATTGACAATTTTAGCAACACACATGTTTGAAATAATTGGGCAAAAAGTGCAAAGTAGTGATTCACTGTGCATATTATTACTTTTTAAATGCTTGGAAATAAAGATTAGAACATAATTATAATATTCTGGGTTGGAATCATGTTTGATTTCTGGATTCTGATCAATTATAAATTCTGTGCCTTCTGTATCGTCAGTCTACAAAGTTATTGCTCATAACAATGTTGAAGTAACATTGTCACTAATCTCTTATTTGCATCACTATATACAGTTTATATCCTTGAGTATTATATCATTTGAGTTTCTTGGCCCCATGAGACTGGCAAAGATAAATATTATTGCCCTTTTACAAATAAGAAAGGAGAATTCAAAAGCTTATTCTCTACCTAGAAGATCCTTGACTTCATATCATAAAAAGGGAAGGGGTTAGAGCTAAGCTCCCAAATCAGCTTAGAAAATGTAGACTGAACACTAAAAACAGACACCACCAAATATTTTGTACAACACCATCTACTTATATTCTGGTGGGAAGGAGAGCTTGGGGGAGTGGGATTTAACAGCTTAACAGCTTCAAAGCACTTTAAATTTGGAAATAGTTGCCTAGCATTTTGCTTGAGCTGTTCGTGTTCAATTTACCTAGTTTTTCTGTTAAGTGCTTCAACCAAATGTAAACGCTTTATAAATACACCTCATAAAATGTATGAAGGAAGAGGGGGGTGTTCTAACTAAAACAAATTCAACTGGTAAGGACTCTAAAAGCAAAGGAGATTCCTTTCAATTTGATTGGCTGCAGAGATAAAAAGCCATATTCTTATAAAACTAAAACATAAGCAGCTGTGAATAATTCAAATCACTAAGTGGCATGAATGGATTAATATTTCAACGTTATACTTGCCTTTTATCCAGACACAACTTTGAACATAATAAATTTGGTCTGAGAACTGAAATCCTCAAAATTTTGAATTTGGTTTCTTCTTTTAATATGTATAATTAAATTCACCTTTGAAGGCTCCAGAAGGTTGTGGAGGGCAGAAGAAATGTATTTTTATTAAAATGAGCCAATCTGTGGGAGGCCTACATAGAAAACTACAAAGAGATTTGAGAAAGCAGCAACACAGAAGCTAGATTATGCAAACACAAAGTCTATAATGGATGAGGAAATTCATCTTCATCAGTTTGTTGTTCCCTGGTGAAGAGGGCACTTAAGGGGAAACTACATGGAGGAAATAAAATCACAGGTGTGTTTGCTGTTCCATCCCCTCCCTCATCCTCTAATTTGAACCCAGATTGAATCAGATTACTTACCACTAACACCTCAGATTACTCTGTGTGAGAAAAAGGTAAAGCAACAACTAGTGGTGTGCCTGGAAAGGAGAAACGTATGGTATACTTTTGTATGGAGAAAGCTGAGAGAATTCATGTGCTGACCGCGTACATGAATCTTGGGTCTTTCTAGCACCAGAGGGTGTGGCTGCTTCACTCTCCTATGGACTGCCTCCTTCTAGGACCTCAAATTCTCCAAAGGCCGTGACTGGGGGAGGCAGCATGTGGGACAACGGTGTATCTTACAGGGGAGTTTGTTTCTACAATCAGCCTGTAAGGCAAAATTAATCTAAACTCAAAAGATTCTCAAAGATCCCTTCTATTTTCCTTAAAGTAAGCAGGTACAGTTTTCCAAATACAAACCTGTACATAATACACATAAATAGAATGCACTAAATGCAGTTTACAATAAAGAAGGCCATCCTGTATCAACAACAATAAAAGCCATTGAAATATTTAAGTATGAGAATCACACGCAGTCCTGTGAAAAACTAATACCATGAGGCATGCAAATATCTACTTGGGGTTAGTCTCCTTAAAAAGAATGGAGGCTAACCTGCTTTCACTGTTCTTAATGTTAAACCTCTCCTCTTTCCTTTGTTTTCACTCTTTCTCTCTTTCATCCCTTAACAGATCTCTCTTCCTTACCAGTTACAGTCTAAATCAAGTAACTCTGGACACTGGGGTACCCCAAGGCATTTTGTCTTACATGTATGAGTTTTTTACTGCTACCATAACAAGTTACCACAAACTTAAAACAACTCTGATCAAATACAGGCTTGAAACAATGCAGATTTCTATCTTACAGTTCTGTAGATCATAAGGTGGAAGTGACTGCCCCCGCTAGTCTGCTCTGGGTTTTCCAAGGCTGAAGTCAAAGTGTCAGAAGTTCTTAAGGAAATCCGCTTGAAAGCTCATTCACGTTGTTGGCTGAAATCAGTTCCACATAGCTGGATGACTTGGTCTTATATTTCCTTGCTGGCTGAGTGCAAGGGGTCCTTCTCAGCATCTAGAGGCTCCTGACCCCCTCTTTCCCATTTTTTAAAGCCAGCGACATTGGGTTGAGTCATTCTCTCTCCGCCTCCCTCATCAACCACACCTCCCCGTACACCACCCCCCCCTCTGATTTTAAAGACTCGTGTGATTATATTGGACCCACCTGGAAAAACTCAGGCTACTTGCCCTGTTTTCTTTTTTAAGTTCATTTCTTTATTCTGAGAGAGAGAGGAAGTGCATGCACGCGTGAGAGGGATAAGGGCAGAGAGACAGAGACTCCCAAGCAGGCTGTCAGCACAAACCCAAGCTTGATCCCAGGAACTATGAGATCATGACCTGAGCAAAAACCAAGAGTCATATACGTAACTGATGAGCCACCCACATACCTCTCCCTGTTTTAAAGTCAGGTGATTACTAACCTTCATTCGATATGCAAAGTGCTTCCATAGCAATTGCTGAGCCTTTGATTAAATAACAGGAGAATGGGAATCTTGGGAAGACACCGTTAGTATTTCTCTTTCTCACACTGTGAGAATAAATTCTTGGTCTCTCAAACATACTTCCTTATAGTCCCTAAAATATAGCACACATCTAGCCACAAGTCGCAGGCAGCCAAGATGGTAAATAAAATTTTGTTTGCAAAATGAAGAACCTAATGAAAACATAGCAAAGAAAACATTATGAGACACTACAAAGATTTCAATAAAACCATAAAGAGTTGTGACATCAAGTATAAAAATAAGCACACACTAAAGATACAACAAAGAGCCTGCACAAACTTCATTTGTTCTCTGGACATTTGGGGTCACTGATTTATTGAGAGGAGCCCAGGTGTTACTTCTTCCAGGTGGGGTCTAAAGTGCTTTGAGCTTTGAAACAAACAGCACTCTGAGTCTTACTGAAGGCCTCGGTGAAAGACCCTAATTGAATCTAAAGATCCCAGCTGGATTCTGAGAACCTTGCTTCCAAACTGACTTGACTTCAAAACCACTCTGCCGTGCTTGTTGCAGCCAGTATTTGCACAGCGCTATCTCTACCCTGGCATATTCATGTATTTTGCTAAGTAGTATCTGAGCAGAGTAAGCCATCTAAGAATTCAGGGATTCCCAGTAGTTAACACAGTCCTTGTCCTGTTGCCAGTGGTCAGAGGTTTGACCACTCTCTTCAGCAGACAAGCCAGCCTTCTTGAATTGTTTCATTGTCCAAAAGGGGACTATTGGTGACGTTTCATGGCTTTACTTGGTCTTTTTGCCACTGGTCGACTGAGAACCTTGTGAAACCCAAGCCCTGTGCCATGCAACCTCCTTCCCGGTCACCTGGGGCTGAGTCTCTCTCATGTGGCCTGCCAGTGAACCCTGGACGGGGATTTCACAGAAATTTGACACTGAGAATAGTGAAAAGTTTGTTTCTTCACAAGCACCACAACTTAGAATTCTACATAGGGAGTCTGGAAAACAGAAATTATGCAACAGTAAGAGAATGTGGGAAAGGGAGGGAGACTCAAATGACATAACCATATGTAACATGGAGATGACTTTTTTTTTTTTAATCTGAGACGCTAACTTTAGGTAACCATGACAGTAGGAGAAAGGATTAGAAGAGGCTTTTCTGTTCCTTCCAGTACATTTCCTGATCTATTTTCCCCTAGGAACTTTATAGGTGATGTACAGTGCCCAGTGCCTCCTCAACATTCCCAACCTCAAACACAAGATGTAATCAAAACACCTTGAATGACACTTATTTAACTCAAGGGCTGTAGAAAGTTTTTTTGCATTAGTGACTCCCAGGAATGGGAGATATTTACTCCAGCACAAGGAAAACAGGAGCTCTTAGAAGTGCTCTAATCACGAAATCCAAGTATTATTAATTAAGTGTGTCCTGCCACCTAGGGGCATTCTTAGGCCACTTTGGGGCATATGCAATTTCTAGAGACTTCATAGTATATTCACTAAGGAAAATGATAATATTAAATCCTCAGATTTCTATCTTACAGTTCTGTAGATCATAAGGTGGAAGTGACTG